>NC_046382.1:2466666-2686674 GCF_011125445.2 Fundulus heteroclitus
CAGTCAGCCTAACTGACCTGATGGACCAGAACCAGAACTCTCTGGTTCTGGTCGGTGGGAGCGGGTCGTCTGCTGCAGTGTAGTCAGCAGGAGGCGTCGACAGCAGAGGTTCTGGGCGTTAAAGCCCGGCAGCAGCTGACTGGACCCCAGTCGGGTTTCACTGCAGGATCCAGGAAGGATTTTTATAGCTCAGGACACAGAACCGGTCAGAACCAGAACCAAGCACTTATTCTGGACAGAGGAGCCAGAACTGGTTCTGATTTCACTTTAATTCAGAATCTTTACCTGAGACAGAACCTCAGAACACAGCAGGAGACCCGGATCAAAGAACCTCCACTCTAAACCAGAACCATCGTACTGAGGTTCTGGTTCTGAACTACCAGACTCCTTAAAGTCACACTCCACCAGAACATAAATCAGGTCCAGTTCCTGCCGCCATGGGTCCATCAGATGGTTCCTACCTCCATCCTCAGCGTGAAGCAGCACCTTTCCGGGTTTGGTACCACAGTCCTGGTTCTGTTCTGTTCCCTCAGGACAGAACCTAAAACTAGCTCATGTTCTGCTCGGTTCTGTCTTCAGGCTGCAGGTCTATGGAAGGTAATCATGGTTCTGTTAGAACCGGCCCAGACGGATGTGGGTTGTTGGTTCTGATGGTTCTGGTTGGTACCAAAACAAGAAGGAACCAGCAGAGCTGCTTTTTAGAACTTTTCTAGTGATTCTGACCCGACCCATTCCCTTCATAAACAGAACCTGTATCATCGGCAGGTTCCACCTCAGGGGCTAATGAGTCGGATCTGAACTGAAGCTGCAATTCAGTTCAGAACCCGCTGAGTGAACAGTTCCCATTGTATGAACAGTTCCCACTGTATGAACAGTTCCCACTGAGTGAACAGTTCCCTCTGCACGGACAGTTTCCACTGAGTGAACAGTTCCCACTCTAAACAGTTCCTTTTGTGTGAACACCCAGGTGGTACCAAATCCCACTGTGTGAACAATTCCTACTGTGTGAACAGTTCACACTGATTGAAAAGCTCCTTCTTTGTGAACAGTTCCTTTTGTGTGAACAGTTGCCAGGTGTGAACAGTTCCTTTTGTGTGAACAATTCCTTCTGTGTGAACAGTTCCCACTGAGTGAACAGTTCCTTCTGTATGAACAGTGCCCATGTGTGAACGGTTCCCAGGTGTGAACAGTTCCTTCTGTGTGAACAGTTCCCTCTCTGTGTGAACAGTTCCTTTTATGTAAACAGTTCCTTCTATGTGAACAGTTCCCTCTCTGTGTGAACAGTTCCTTCTGTATAAACAGTTCCCAGGTGTGAACAGTTCCTTCTGTGTGAACAGTTCCAGGTGTGAACAGTTCCTTCTGTATGAACAGTTCCAGGTGTGAACAGTTCCCGGAGGAGCCGCAGCCAGAGCTGCTTTATTGTGGAATGGTTCTGAATAGTCATTTTATTTATTAAAATCAACATTGCTTAACAAAATAATTATTAAACTAGCAAAACTATTGAATGTATTTCACTTAAAGATCAAAAGCAAAGTAACATTTCAAAGCCAGATGGTTTATATCATTTAATGATCAAACTCAAACTGAATAAATGGACTTAAAAACTGCTACACTGAGAGATTAAAGAACCAGAACCAAATAAGATGAGGTGATCCAGAACCAAAGAAGATGAGGTGATCCAGAACCAAATAAGATGAGGTGATCCAGAACCAGAACCAAAGAAGATGAGGTGATCCAGAACCAGAACCAAAGAAGATGAGGTGATCCAGAACCAAATAAGATGAGGTGATCCAGATCCAGAACCAGAAAGATGGAGGAGTGTAGAGAACAGTTTCCACAGAAACAGCAGCTGTTGGCTCTTTATATTGTTCCTCTCCTCTGAACCCAATAACCACCAGAACCACAGAACCCGCCCGTCAGAGAACCTGCCTGAGCAGGAACACCGCTGTGGTTGGAGGAGGTGGGGCGCTTGGTGTCTCTCTGCATTAACACGGATCAGAACGTCTAATCTAGTTACCTGGAACCAGACTGATCCAATCAGTGGCGTGTCAGAACCTGCCAGGTGCGCCCAGGTATGCTGGGGGAGGAACGGAGGAACGGTGACGCTGGATCTGGGCTGATTCTGGTTGGCACCATCAGAACCGCAGTCTGCTGGAGTCTCGGGTCGGTTCTGTTTCTCCTGAACATCCCATAATACAGCAGCAGGACCCTGGTAATCAGACAGCGTGTTTTACACCACCTGTCCAGGTGGGGGCGCTGCAGCCTGCTACCCAGCTTCCTGCTGGCCCCGTCTGTCTGGCTGTGGCTGCATTTGGATCTTTATTCTGGTTCTTCAGTTCTTCTGCAGTGACCCGGTTCTGTGGGTCCGGTGGCCCGGCTCTGCAGCAGGAGGTCCGGTCACCCGGGTTGGTTCTAAGCATCGTGATGTAATCTGGGGTGATCATGTGACCGGGCCATGAGATCACTGGTTGTCATGGTAACCGTGTACGTGGGTCTTTGCGGCGTTGCTCGGCGGCCCGTGGCAGCAGGGTGCGTTTGATTCGCTGAACACTGGTGACCCTTCCCTGCAGATGCACTTCCTGTTTTCAAAATAAAAGCAGATTCACCTCCACCCGCCTCTCCTGTGGGTCCTCTGACCGGGGAGGAGTGGACGGGCTTTGACTAGGCCAAAGACACTCCTAGCCCTTCAAAATAAAAGCCCCCCACCGTTTGTTCAGCTTTCCTCTGATAATAAACATATTTAGAATAAAATATAGAGTTTCATCACGTCAGTAAAGGATGGCTGTAATGTGCCAAAGCTTTGTGTGTTTAATTAACGGTAACGACTGATTAATGCTGGGGGGAGTGGTGGGTTCAACTCCCAGACTGCCTCTCTGTCCCTGAGCAACACCCCTAACCCCCGACTGCTCCCTGGGGGTTAAACGCAGATGTCATAGGAACGTTTGTTTCAGTATAATTATGCTTCTTAATGAGCTCCGCCAGCTGGACGACGGTAGAGACGTGACTCCTCTGGGAAGAACCGTGTCTTTTTCCAACGAGTCGTCTCCCAGAACCTGTTCAGACGCTTTGACTCACCTCCTGCTGCTCTCTGTCTCCTTCCACAGATGTGTCTTCTCCTCCTAAAGCTCAGCCTCATCTTCTGATGCAGTTCCCTACAGGCAAGTCCTCTATCCTCTATCCTCTCTGAGTGTCCTATGTCCTCTGACCTCTGTCCTCTGTCCTCTCTGAGTGTCCTCTGTCCTCTCTCCTCTGTCCTCCGTCCTCTGTCCTCTGTCCTCTATCCTCTCTGAGTGTCCTATGTCCTATGTCCTCTATCCTCTGTCCTCTGTCCTATGTCCTCTGTCCTCTCTCCTCTGTCCTCTCAGAGGTCCGGTGCATGTCTTCTTCTCTGCTGGTCTTGGTGTCTGTGTGGTCTGAGGTCGGCGCTCCTCCACGGCGCATTTAATCTGGTTAATCCTCACTGAGCGTGGATTAGTGCCACCTAGCCTGGGTCCAGAACTGATCCACCACCATGTGGGAACCGGACTGGAGAACAGAGCAGACAGACGCCTTACTCACAGAACCTCACAGAACCTCACAGAACCTAACAGAACCTAACAGAACCTGACAGAACCTAACAGAACCTGGAGTCTGATGGTCCGGTCTGACTCACCCAGGAGGTCCCCCTGGTGAACCGTGATGTCATTGATCTGAGCTGCAGGGGAAATCTACCCGTTATTCTTCATGGTTCTGCCTGGTTCTGGAGCTGCCAGTACCAGCACCGATACAGTTCTGGTCGTTTCTCTGTTCCTGGTTCTGGACCTGGCAGCTCGGTTCAGACAGACCAGCCCTTTGTCTGAAGCTCTGGAGTTTCAGAGTTAAAACATGAAGAACTAAACGCTGATGTTCTGTGGATCCACCAGAACCTGATATTTGACCAATCAGCCCCCCCCCCCCCCCCCCCCCTGCCCCGGTTCTCTCAGGTTCAGCTGCTGTGTCTGCTCTGGTCTCCTGGTTGTGGAGGAACACCTGCCCAGGTGTGGTGGCTCTGTAAGGAATGGTTTGATTTATGTGCTGTATGCACAGGTGTGAACAGTTCCTTCTGTATGAACAGTTCCTTCTGTATGAACAGTTCCTTCTGTATGAACAGTTCCCATGTGTTCTCCCTCCTCCCTCTCTACTGAAGAACTTGGGCAGAAGGGTGACTCCCCTGCACCCATCTCTCCCATCTCCCCTCTCCACTCGCCCGACTCTCTGGAGGAGCTGTCTCTGACCGAGAGTCCCAACCAGCCCCCTCCTCCAGGATCTTCTGCACCCCTGGGCTCCTTCTCCACCCCACCCCCCAGGTCCCTCTCCAAGGACACGCCCTGGGAGGGTGAAGACGGCGACTGTGGACCCGGCCGTGGTAAAACTAAGGAAGACCTTCTAGATTCCCTAGCCGGTCCCTACCTGAGTTTAGGGAAAGACTCGGGGCCTCACACTCTGTGTGAAGACAGCGGCGTCTCATTTTCCCCCGAGGAGAAGCTGATCAGCTCAGACCGGTCCTCCACCGGCCCCTCCCCGGTCAACCCCCTCATGATGGCTCCTGAGTCTCACCTGGCCTCCTCTAACCCAACAGAGAACTGGGATTCACCGTTCCTCTCATCTGAAGGCAACTCCAAGGTCTCCATGGATCCCCTCACCAAGGACACCCCTCCCATTAGCTCCTCCAGATATGAGCCAGACGTGTGTGCCAACCAGTCCGATGACGATGAAGACCTGATGTATGAGGGCAAGAAGAACAGTAACCCGTTTGAGGGCTACTCCCCCTTGGCCGACAGCGGCTACTCCCACTTTGGAGAGTCTGACACCAGGGCATCCAAAATGTCCGAGAGTCCCACACCAGATCTGGTCCAGTACGGGCAGACGGGAGAGTCCCAGGACAACCAACCGTCCATCCTAGACGAGACGAGTAAGACGGCCAGCGAGTCCCTCATGGCGTCCATGAACCAGTTCTCCTCCGGCCTCAAAGAGGAAGAGGACGAAGACGAAGAGGACTCTCCTCTGCCGCCGTCACTTCCGGACATCTTGAAGTCTTCCCCTCTGAACCCTGACAAAGTGGACTCTGGCTCATCTGAGGGAAGTCCGGAGCAGAGCCCCATCCTGGAGCGCCGGATGATGGAGTCGCCCAACCCTCCCATCAACCTGTCCGCCAACAACCCGTTTGCTTTTGAAGCCAAAGTGTCCCTGCTGAAGGAGATGACGGAGCAGATGGAGGCCAAATCTGTAGACAGTCCAAACGGTGAGGACAACAAAAGCTTTGGGGCCTTCGATCTGGTCAAAGAGGCCGAGGAGACCACCCCGCCGAAGGTCAAAGAAGAGGAACCCGTCCAGATCGAGCAGAAAGACTGGTTCTCCAGCAACGATTCTCCCAAAGAGGCCGAAAAGTTCGAGCCGCTTGACTTCCAGAGCAAGACCACCGCTGAAGATTCAGACTCTGAGTCTCCGACCGCAGACTCCCTGTCCCCTGTCCTGGAGGCCATGGCCAAGAATCCATCCATCTTCCAGGTGGAAACGGAGACTAAAGACCTAAAGATGGAGCTGGAGGAACCAGAGGTGGCGGAGGAGGTGTCTGAGCATGAAGTCTCCTCGGAGGAGTTTGAGTTCATTGAGAGACCGCCCCGAGGTGTTATTGACGAGTTCCTCGAAGCTCTGGATACATCCAAGTTCTCCTCGCCGAAGCCTCCAGAGATCCCCATGGACGATGACCTCAGCTTCTGTCTGAAGGACACGCCTTCCGTGGCTGCAGCTCCGCCTCCAAAGGTAGCCTCCCCTCCTGAGCCGGAACCAGAAGCTCCGAGTCAGAGCTCCTACCGCCTCCTCACCCAGGCCTCCCCCCAGAAGAGCAAGGCTGAGCTGGAGACGCCCCCCAGCCAGGCTCCCCCCACCCAGCCACCCGCCGGAAAACCAGAGGAGGTGGCGCCCAAGAGGAGCGCCGCGAGCAGCCGAGAGTTTAAGATGCCCAACCTGAACCTAAGAGCAGGTAACCTAAAGCCGTCCAGCATGGACTCCATCCCACATCCTCCTTGGTTCCACCGCCATCCACACGTCACCATCTTCTCAGTTTGACTCCACCCATCCCCCCTCCATACGTCACCTTCAGTTCCTGACCCGTTCTGTTCCTGACCCATTTTACTTCTGTTCCTGATGTGTTCTGCTTGTTTCTGACCCGTTCTGTTCCTGACCCATTCTACTTCTTACCCATTCTACTTCTGTTCCTGACCCGTTCTGCTTCTGTTCCTGTCCCGTTTTGCACCTGACCGGTTCTACTTCTGACCCATTCTATTCCGGACTCATTTTGCTTCTGTTCCCGACCCATTCTATTCATGATCCATTCTGTTCCTGACCCGTTCTACTTCTGTTCCTGACCCGTTCTGCATCTGTCTCATTCTACTTCTGACCCGTTCTGCTTCTGTTCCCGACCCATTCTGTTCCTGACCCGTTCTGTTCCTGACCCATTTTACTTCTGTTCCTGACCCGTTCTGTTCCTGACCCATTTTACTTCTGTTCCTGACCCGTTCTGTTCCCGACCCGTTCTGCTCCCGGCTCGTTCTATTCCTGACCCGTTCTGTTCCAGACCCATTCTGTTCCTGACACATTCTACTTCTGTTCCTGACCCGTTCTGTTCCTGACCCATTCTAGTTCTGTTCCTGACCCGTTCTGCATCTGTCTCATTCCACTTCTGACCCATTCTACTTCTGTTCCCAGCCAGTTCTGTTCCTGACCCATTCTACTTCTGTTCCTGATCCGTTCTGCATCTGGCCCATTTTACTTCTGTTCCCGACCCGTTCTGCATCTGACCCATTCTACTTCTGTTCCTGACCCCTTCTGTTTCTGTTCCCGACCGTTTCTGTTCCTGACCCGTTCTGCTTCTGTTCCCGGCCCGTTCTGTACCTGACCCGTTCTACTTCTGACCCATTCTACTCCGGACTCATTTTGCTTCTGTTCCTGACCCATTCTATTCTGTTCATGACCCATTCTGTTCCTGACTAATTCTGTTCCGACCCGTTCTGTTCCCGACCCATTCTGTTCATGACCCATTCTGTTCCTGACCCGTTCTACTTCTGTTCCTGACCTGTTCTGCATCTGTCTCATTCTACTTCTGTTCCTGACCCGTTCTGTTCCTGACCCATTCTGTTCCTGACCTGTTCTGCATCTGACCCATTTTACTTCTGTTCCCCACCCGTTCTGCTCCCGGCCCGCTCTGTTCCAGACCCATTCTGTTCCTGACCCATTCTACTTCTGTTCTTGACCCTTTCTGCGTCTCTCATTCTACTTCTGACCCATTTTACTTCCGTTCCTGACCCATTCTGTTCCCGGCCCGTTCTGTTCCAGACCCATTCTGCTTCTGTTCCTGACCCGGTCTGTTTTTGACCCGTTCTGTTCCTGACCCATTCTACATCTGTTCCTGACCTGTTCTGCTTCTGTTCCTGACCTGTTCTGTTTCTGACCCGTTCTGTTCCTTACCCGTTCTGTTTCTGACCCGTTCTGTTCCTGACCCATTCTGTTTCTGACCCGTTCTGTTTCTGACCCGTTCTGTTTCTGACCCGTTCTGTTCCTGACCCATTCTGTTCCTTACCCGTTCTGTTCCTGTCCCATTCTGTTTCTGACCCGTTCTGTTCCTGACCCATTCTGTTTCTGACCCGTTCTGTTTCTGACCCGTTCTGTTCCTGACCCATTCTGTTTCTGACCCGTTCTGTTCCTGACCTGTTCTGCATCTGACCCGTTCTGTTCCTGACCCATTCTGTTTCTGACCCGTTCTGTTTCTGACCCGTTCTGTTCCTGACCCATTCTGTTTCTGACCCGTTCTGTTCCTGACCTGTTCTGCATCTGACCCGTTCTGTTCCTGACCCATTCTGTTTCTGACCCGTTCTGTTTTTGACCCATTCTGTTTCTGACCCGTTCTGTTTCTGACCCGTTCTGTTCCTGACCCATTCTACATCTGTTCCTGACCTGTTCTGCATCTGTTCCTGACCTGTTCTGTTTCTGACCCGTTCTGTTCCTTACCTGTTCTGTTTCTGACCCGTTCTGTTCCTTACCCGTTCTGTTTCTGACCCGTTCTGTTTCTGACCCGTTCTGTTCCTGACCCATTCTATTCCTGACCCATTCTGTTCCTTACCCGTTCTGTTTCTGACCCATTCTGTTTCTGACCCGTTCTGTTTCTGACCCATTCTGTTCCTTACCTGTTCTGTTTCTGACCCGTTCTGTTCCTTACCCGTTCTGTTTCTGACCCGTTCTGTTTCTGACCCGTTCTGTTCCTGACCCATTCTGTTCCTGACCCATTCTGTTCCTTACCCGTTCTGTTTCTGACCCATTCTGTTTCTGACCCGTTCTGTTTCTGACCCATTCTGTTTCTGACCCGTTCTGTTTCTGACCCGTTCTGTTTCTGACCCATTCTGTTTCTGACCCGTTCTGTTTCTGACCCATTCTGTTTCTGACCCGTTCTGTTTCTGACCCATTCTGTTTCTGACCCATTCTGTTCCTGTCCCATTCTGTTTCTGACCCGTTCTGTTTCTGACCCATTCTGTTTCTGACCCGTTCTGTTCCTGTCCCATTCTGTTTCTGACCCGTTCTGTTCCTTACCCGTTCTGTTTCTGACCCATTCTGTTTCTGACCCGTTCTGTTCCTGTCCCATTCTGTTTCTGACCCGTTCTGTTTCTGACCCATTCTGTTTCTGACCCGTTCTGTTTCTGACCCGTTCTGTTTCTGACCCATTCTGTTTCTGACCCGTTCTGTTTCTGTCCCATTCTGTTTCTGACCCGTTCTGTTTCTGACCCATTCTGTTTCTGACCCGTTCTGTTTCTGACCCGTTCTGTTTCTGACCCATTCTGTTTCTGACCCGTTCTGTTTCTGACCCATTCTGTTTCTGACCCGTTCTGTTTCTGACCCATTCTGTTCCTGTCCCGTTCTGTTCCTGACCCGTTCTGCATCTGACCCGTTCTGCATCTGACCCGTTCTGTTCCTGACCCGTTCTGCATCTGACCCGTTCTGCATCTGACCCGTTCTGCATCTGACCCATTCTGTTTCTGACCCGTTCTGTTCCTGACAGTTCTGGTCAGGTCAGTTCTGGTCCGCTCTGTTCAACACTAACTTCTTTGTTTGCTTGGACTTTTGGTTCTGTTTGTCTCATCATTAACTTGCATCTCTACGGTAAGTTCGCCTCATCTTTGTTCCTCCTCCTGTTAAACTTCCCGACATGTCTCGACTTTCTGGTGAGCCAGAACCAGAACCGGGCCCGTCCAGCATTCTGGTTCCTGTGTTTAAATGTTCCTACAGTAGCGTTAAACTACGCAGCGCTGCTGCTTCCCTCAGCGCTGGAAATAACTTGATACGGGTCGGTAACCCAACACTGAGGGGCCTCAGTGGAGTCCACAGAACCACACCCAGCCAGCCTGGTAGAGACTGGACCGGGTCTTTACTGGACCCGGTCACTGCAGACATGTGAGTAACCAGAACTTTAGGCTCCTCGCTAAAATATTTTAAGCTGTTTATTTTAGCTGTTGAGGATCTGAGAAAACAAGCAGGAATGAAAGTAAAGCAGGAGCTGAATCTGCTGAAGGTTCCCCCTCCCCTTCCTCCTCCTCCTCTTCCTCCTCCTCCTCTTCCTCCTCTTCCTCCTCCTCCTCCTCCTCCTCCTCCTCCCTGCATTGCGACACTGGCAGCCCCACAAAGGGTTCTCCGACCCAGAAACCACTCAGCAAATGTTCCTGCTTACGTAACGTGGCAGCCATGCAGCTCAGCTCCTCTCAGGCCTGCAGGGTTTGGACCTGATGTTCTCCAGATGGTTCTGTTTCAGTGGAGGTTCTGATCGGTTCTTCTGAACGGTTCTGTTTACAGGGAGGGAACAGGCGGCTGCAGTCAGTCTCAGGAGTTAAGCTGGGCTCAGATATATTCATACACCCCCCATCATCAGGCTGTCTGTAGCCAGCAGCAGGCCTCTGACATCTTGATGAAACCGGACCTCCAGAACCGCTGGTTCTCCTCTCACAGACGGGCCTCGGTGGTACACGCCCACTGGGTCCAGCTCTCCACCATCTAGCACAGCAGCCCCAGCATCATGCTGCCACCACCGTGCCTGATAGCAGTGAGACCCGGTCCGCTGTGACTCTGGTGGTTCTGCAGGTTCTGGTTCATAGAGTTCTAACCGGTTCCGTTCATCTGAGGAGGTCCGTTCGTGGCAGTGCCGTCTGCATAATCTTGTTTGAGCTGAACATCCTGCAGGTGAGCAAAGATGGGTCCTTGGCAGAAGTTCTGGTGTGAATCAGTGGTTCTGAGACGGTTCTGATCGCCCCATTCATCTGGGTCTGGCTCCGTCCAACCAGAGCAGCACTAAGTTTACAGGACCTGTCAGAACCTTCAGAACCTTTTTTGCTCTGATGGCAGCTGCATAGTCAGTCAAAAGAACTGTTCATAGGAGCCATTGGAGCCCAAAAGGAATCGGATCATGTTCATGAGAGGAAGGAATCCTCTGACCCGTGTTGGTTGTAGTTCTATCCTGCGGTCCTGGAGTTGGGCCGACCCGGTCCTGGTTCTGACCCGGTTCATGAAGCTTCAGTTTTTCTGCTCATTAGTGTCAGGAACCAGAGACTGGGCCCGGCAGGTCTGGACCGGACCTCAGACCGGTTCTGGTGTGATGAAGCTCCACTTCAGAGGTTCCTGGTGTCCCTGCAGCAGAACACGTGGTCCTGCAGCGCCCCCTGGTGACGTCATGGAGAAGCACCGGGGGGGAGGTTCTGCTGGTTCTGATCGGCAGCACAGCTGTTTGTTCCTGTGCTGAACACATCAGAACCGGGCCTTGTTGCTCCTGAGTTGGGTTTATAGCTACACAGGTTCCTACCAGAACCCTGAATCATGGGGTCGGACCTCAGAAACCCGGGACTGGTTCTGATCAGGGACCGGTTCTGATCAGTACTGGTTCTGACCCAGTCCCCCCTGACCGGGTTACAGCAGCTGGAGGTGAACGGTCACTGATCCCAAAGCAGCTCCGGGTTCTGATCCGTTTGGACTCAGTGATGTCGGTTCTGTGAGATCCAGTTCATGTTTGGTCTGACTGGACCCGGCGCTCAGAACCAGACTGGACCTGGTTCTGACTGGACCTGGTACTGACTGGACCTGGTTCTGACTGGACCTGGTTCTGACTGGACCTGGTTCTGAGCGCCGGGTCCAGTCCTGGTGAGCAGCAGCTTCATCATGGAGGAGGAGGAGGAGGAGGAGGAGGAGGAGGGGGGAGGCTGCTTTTAGTCGCTGCGTCACCGTTCTGGCAGCAGACAGTCAGCTGACCGCAGGAGGCGCGCCATTGGCTGGCCGCTGGCCCCGCCCCTCCGTGACTCCGCCCCTCCCAGGCCCCGCCCCTCCCCCCTCAGTCCGCCGCGCTGCCTGCTGGAATGTGCGTGCGCTGACGGAGCGGATCGGACAGCATGGAGGACAGCTGCGTGGAGAAGAAGGAGCCCGTCCCCCCGTCATGGAGACAGCAGGGTACGCCGCCCCGTCTGCCCGGTTCTGTCCGGTTCTGGTCGGTTCCGGTCGGTTCCGGTCGGGCTCAGAGACTCGGACCGGCAGCTCCCTGATCCTGCAGGGATTATCACTGTGAGCCGTCTCTGTCGGTCTGCGGCTCGGTTCCAGCGTCTGTGCTTTGAACCAGAAGGTTCTGCAGGAGGTTCTGGGCCTTGCTTAGCTGTGGTTCTGCTGTGGTTCTGCTGTGGTTCTGCTGTGGTTCCGCTGTGACGGCTCAGCGGACCGGACCTTTGGACCTGCAGCGGCTCAGGCCAAAGGTGGACAAAGAGGAGCGGGAGGGGCGGGAGGTGAGGCTGCAGGTTAATGATTGGCTGCAGAGGAGCGTCGGAACCGCTCAGAACCAGAACCTTTCCAGAACCTTCATTCATCCTGCATGCAGCTGGAGGTCTCGGGTTCGTCCTCCAATCAGAGAGCAGATCAGTCTGCTGAGTCAGCAGCTGATCAGAGCCGGTTCTGATTGGACCATCGACCCATCTGCTGATTGGTTCTGATCAATAACAGAAAGTTCTTTGTTGCAGCTCAGCCAGACCCCTGCTGTTCTTCTGGGTCTGATCCAGTTCTGGTTCTGTGACGGTCCAGAGATCCGGTACCAGGACGGCGCCTCTAATGTAGAGCAAAGGTTTTACCTGCTGGTCCCGGATCAGAACCGAGCGGACCGGGCTAAGGGGAACCGGCCCGTTCTGGTCTCTAGTCCATCTCTACCAGCAATCAGCTGCTCACTAATGTTGTTCTGGTTCTGGCGTTCCGGACCTCCTGGTTCTGGACCTCCTTCTCCTCAGATGTTCCTGTCTGCTCTGCTGCTGAAACCTGCAGCTTTACGGCAGAGACGTTGGTTCTGACCCGTTGGTTCTGACCCGTTGGTTCTGACCCGTCGGTTCTGACCCGTTGGTTCTGACCCGTTGGTTCTGACCCGTCGGTTCTGACCCGTCGGTTCTGACCCGTTGGTTCTGATGGTACCAGGTGCCTCTGTGTGGGAGCGGTGCTGATGGTCAGGTGGGGGTGTGATGCTGCGGGCCGCGTTGTCTCAGCATTGGACCCAGAACCGGGTCAGAATCCCTCTGCTGGTTCTGAAGGTTCTACTAAAGAACCAGCTTGGTTCCAGGTCACCATCTGATCCAGTTATGTTCTGATCCGGTTGCAGAGGAAGAACCACTAACTGGGTCTCAGCGAGCTCCAGAACCAGCTCAGATCCACATGATCCTGAGGGGAACCAGTAACAGCCCAGTTCAGCAGAACCATTTGGACTGATTGCTGTAAAGACCCGGTTCTGGCAGAGGTTCTGGACCAGTCCGGTTTAAGGGAGACTGATCTGGGGTTCTGATCCAACCTCAGCTTCAGATTCTGGGCGTCCCACTAGAGCCTGTCCCTGCTTGGGGAAAGGTCTCTGACCCGGTTCTGGTCCCAGACCTGGACCAGAACCGGGTCAGGTACCAGATTCTGTTCTGACTGTGTTATGTCTCCTTCAGGCAGAACATGTCGGAACATTTAGAGCGGTTCTGAACATTCTGGGGTATTTTTTCACAGGGAACCAGAACCAGAACTTTCACTGGAGGCGGTTCTGGTCCGTTTAGAGGAAGACGGTTCTGGTCAGTTCAACGTTCGGTTCTGTTTATACCTTCAGAGTTCAGGGCTGATCCGGTGGAACCGGCGCCTCCTGCTCAGACGACCCGTTAACGTGGTGGTTCTGGTTCTGGTTCTGGTCGCCTCCCAGAACCTTCAGCAGAACACGATGCGTTCAGGAACCGTCAGCCGTCCCAGTTTGCTCTCTGGCTGCTGAGCTGTAACCGTTAAAGGCTGAGCTTGGTTCTGGTTCTGTTCTGGCCTCCAGGCTTGGTGTTGGAGCTGCAGCACCGCAGCTCTCCCAGCATGCACCTGGGTCTGGTGCCGCTCCTTATACGGTCATCTTCCTTCCAGCAGGATGGATTTGAATATCTGTCCTTTTATCTGCAGCCTTTCCCTTTTATGACCCGCGAGCAGAACACCAGCGACCCGGCCCGGCTTATCGGCGCCGCTAACAGAACACCAGCGACCCGGCCCGGCTTATCGGCGCCGCTCACAGAACACCAGCGACCCGGCCCGGCTTATCGGCGCCGCTAACAGAACACCAGCGACCCGGCCCGGATTATCGGCGCCGCTCACAGAACACCAGCTCCTCCTGGTCAGACGGGTCGCTGCTGGACTCACCTGATCAGGTACCAGAGTCCAGATGTTCTGGTTCTGGCCTCAGAGGTTCTCCAGAGAACATCAGCAGGGTCAGGGAGAAAGTTCTGGTCAGGTTCTAGAACCACCTCCTGCAGACCTGGAGGTCCACCTGGTCCAGAGGCAGCCAGGAGGAGGAGGTGGTGCTGTGGGGGAGCTGCAGAGACCCACTGCTCAGGTGGAAGCTCCGTGCTGAGGGAGCACCATGAACAGCAGACTCATGGGTCAGAACGGCCTAGTCAAAGTCCAGGCTGACAAGCTGGCTAAATGCACGCCACACTTTTCAGATCGTTATCTGTAAAAACTTTAAACTTCAAGGAGTGAGAAACACTGAGCCATACAGGCCGCTGTGATGAGGTTATATTATTAAAAATATAACATTTAACAGAGAAATAACATCTAATATTCCTAAACCTTCTGTTTAGTTAATGGATACAAGATAATTTAGGCCATTTATTGCAATTAGTCGGATATTATTTCATTATTTCTCGCAGGTGTTGCAGATAATAGAAAAAATTGTCATAAATTCAGCTGCGCATGCGCAGGTCCCCGCCTCTGCACTGATCTCGGGTCACCCGGAGGGGGGCGGAGCCGCGCTGCTTGCTGCTGCTGGAGGCTCCGGAGGCTCAACATGGACGCAGAGCGGGGTTAGTGTGCTTCAATGTGTCCGCTGCGCCGCGGCTGGAGCATGCCGGACCCTGCGGTTCGGTGCCGGTGGTGAGAGCCGAGGTTCTGGAGGGAGGCGGGGGTCTGTCAGGGGAGGTGAAACGGGTCATCCCGGACGGAGCGGAGCGGTGAAACCAGATCTGTGTCCGGGCTGAGGGCGCCGTGCAGCGGCTCTATTTTTAGCGGCGTCCGCTGCGGGGAGCCTCAGACCATAAGTAGGCAGGCGGCCACATTTGGAGCGGAGCCCCGCTGCTCCCCCCGCGGCTCCCCCGCGGCTCCCCGCCCGCCTCCCGCCGGCAACATGGCCGCCGTGTTAGCCGCTAGCTGCTAACGGCTAACACGGCGGAGCCAGGCGGCTTCCCCGGATGTCTGGTTTAATTTAACGCATTTAATCTGTTTTAGCGGAACACCAGAGGAGGTTTAAATGTTGTTGGGTTAACTATGAGTCCATTTATGAGTTATTTCCGTTCCTAGGCCGAGTTTAAGGCGGGGAGCTGCCGGCGGTCAGTGACTCTCAGCCTGGGTAGAAGCAGCAGGACAACACGCAGCTCCGCCTGCTGCTCTGGGATCAGTTTAGACCACAGGAGCTGAAGGCCTGCCACCAGGACAGCATTTAACCAGTTTATTAATAATTAATCTAACTAATTAATCCTTCATCCCCGCTGCCTGGACACACGTGACGCTGCTAGATGACGTTAGGAATATGTTTGCTTTGGCAGCTAAAGAAATAAAACTACCAGGTAATGATGATGTTTACAGGGAGAACCAGGCTCAGGCAGACCCCTCACATCACACCATTAAATAACTTTATACTTTATTCTTTATTCCATCGTTGGGCTCCTTTTAATACATACTTCATGGTTGGAACCCCTGTGTGTCGGATTATTAAAGGTTCTGGTTCTAATCTAGTCCCTGTAAGTCAGCCTTGGTTCTGTGCAGCTGGAGTCCAGAACCAGGAGGAACTGGGCCGGGGTCTAGGAGGTGTTCTGGTCGGGTCAGGTGGTCCCGGTGGTTCCTGGCTCATCAGAAGCAGAACCGTGGCTGACGGCTGTCCCGTCTCTCCTCAGTGGTGGAGCTGCTGTACTGGCGTGACGTGAAGACGACGGGCGTGGTGTTCGGCGCCGCCCTGCTGCTGCTGCTGGCGCTGACGGTGTGCAGCATCGTCAGCGTCTGCTCCTACATCGGCCTGGCCCTGCTGTCCGTCACCATCTGCTTCAGGATATACAAGGGCATCCTGCAGGCCATCCAGAAGTCTGATGAGGGCCACCCCTTCAAGTGAGTCCTGCTGCCGCCGCCGCTGCTCATCTCTGCTACCTGAACCTGGTACTGTGTTCCTTCAGCAGGGCGGGGCCATAAAACATTTAATGTGCGCTCTGCAGGACGCTGCTGGGCTTCACAGAAACACTTTAATTTATCATTTTTTTAAGCTGCTTTGAAGTGGATCTGATGTCTAACAGCAGCAAACATTTAGACTTTCATCGTTCACTACGGCAGGGCAGACATCTTGTTTTCTCTATTTAGTTACACTTTTAGTTCATTTCGACTCCAAGTTTTTAAAATATTTTATTTGTTAAACATAAAGGAGAAAAAAGACTAAATCAGATTTGAGATGATCTGATATTTTAGGTGTAATGTCACCCAGCCCTGCAGCTGTTGCCCCCAGACATCTGGTCTTGGTGGGTTAACATAAACTAACAAAGATTCTCCTTCCACCAAACTTTCCATTAATATCCCAGAATGCAGCTTTCTGTGAGCGGCCATGTTTGTTTCTCTATCGTGAGTCTTTATCCATGTTTATGTAATGAATGTCTGGTTCTGGTCCATTCATGGGGTTCTCTGGTTAAACTGGATCCTCACATGTCAGGAACACGTTCTCAGAAATCTTCTGCGGCCCACCTGAAATAAAACGTCTGTTTCTGTTTGTCCTGCTGCAGTTAAATGTTGACAGCTTTAATCAGAGCAGACGCCTCTACTGCAGCCGTCCTCAGAAACGTTCCTTTAACACGTCCACCAGGGCAGGTAAAGGTGTGAGTCCACCTGCTGGGAACCCAGGTGACTCAGAGCAGGAGCTAGCAGCAGGAGCTAGCAGCAGGAGCTAGCAGCAGGAGCTAGCAGCAGGAGCTAGCAGCAGGAGCTAGCAGCAGGAGCTAGCAGCAGGAGCTAGCAGCAGGAGCTAGCAGCAGGTTCAGACTTGTCCTCTGATCAGTTCACAGAGAGACGCTGTGCTGGTAAACCTGATCTGTCCTCATGTCCGCCTAATGGAGAGACAGACAGCTCAGGATGATCAGAAAGACTCGTTTTAATAAAATGAACCAACTACAGCGTTTAATAATGCGCTTCACGCTGTGACCTTCTGGGGGGGCAGAACGGTAGAAACTCTGTCAGGATAGAGGAACTAGCGCTGGGCGATACGGCCTAAACATAAAATCTCTCAGTGCATCAATTTTATGATTTTAATCAAGCTTTTTTACTTACAAAATAAACTAGTAACAAGGAAATCATTCAGATAAACTTTGTTTTTATTTGACACAAACAAATGAACAAACCAGGAGTAATTTCCATGTTAGCTTAAAGTGCAAACCTTAGCTTAAGGCAAAATGACTAAAAGGTTCCTCTTGAACATAGATGAGTGTCCCTACTGTGATTAATAGTTCAATCAGTTTATTTTCACAACAGCAGCAGCAGCCTGTGAGACAGCGCTGAGGGAACAGACTCTAGCTAACATAGACAGGTCACTGGTCGTTAGCTGTTAGCCGTTAGCTGTTAGCCGTTAGCCGTTAGCTGTTAGCCGTTAGCTGTTAGCTGTTAGCCGTTAGCTGTTAGCCGTTAGCTGTTAGCTGTTAGCCACCAGCAGCTTCTTTAACTGCAGCGAGGCAGACAGCAGGCGGTTTATCTGAAGTAAATTTTAACATTTCACTATATTTAAATTAATTTTAAACTCTGATAATTAGAATAAGTGCAGAAATATCCAGTAGCTGTGCTTTATCACGTGCTTTATGTTGTTTTAACATATTTTCTAACTGATTCTAAGCTGTGGCGGTTTTTATTTAGCTGTGGCGCCGCCTTGTAGCAGAAACCCTCAGTAAATAATTTCCCCTTTAGAGTTTGTTTCCTAAACATTCAGCATCATAAGATTTTACCAGAACAATTTGTGTATATATATTTTTTTGCATTGGCAAATAAAAATCTGGATTTAAAAAAAAAAATGTATCCCCAAATATCAAAAATTGCAAATTCAAATGAACAATAAAACGGATTTATGTCGCAGAACTAACAGAACTGAGGCCAACAGGACCACCGGGTCTAGACCGGTCCGGTTCTGGACCGCGGACCTTCCACGGCACCAGCCCGTAACTTGGGTCTACCTCTGGTTCTGGTTCTGATGAATAAACTTAATCTGAACCGGATCTCATTTAGCCCGGTCCCTGCGGTTCTGAATGTTTCCTAAACGGACTTCAGAGAGCCTTCAGTAACTCGCTGGTTCTGTCCGACCCGTCTGGGCCGTTTAAAAAGCTCTGATCCATAAATCCTCAGTTCAGCTGGTTGATGTGGGATTATTGGACTCAGAGCGGTTCTGCTGAGCGGTTCTGAGTCCAAAGAGGATTTATGGCTGATCCGTGTTTCTGGCTGCAGAACAGAACCTTCCAGACTCATTAACTGGGATTAACAGCTGAGCTCAGAGGATCCGGTCCAAACTACCGGGTCAGCCTGGATCAGAACCAGAACCCAGTTACTGGTTGGCTGTAGACGGACCGACCCGGAGCGCCGCTGGTTCTGCTCGCTGGCCAGGAGGATCCGGGCTTTTAAGCCTTGTGAGGTTCTGGTATAGAGAAGTCCAGAACCAGGGTTGACTGACGCCGACCCGGTTCTGTCCCCACAGGCAGTACCTGGACCAGGAGGTGGCGCTGTCCGAGGACATGGTCCATAAGTACAGCGACGTGGTTCTGGAGAAACTCAACTGGACCATCGGGGAGCTGAGGCGCCTGTTCCTGGTGGAGGACCTGGTGGACTCCATCAAGGTGAGCCCGCCGGGCCTGGACCGGTTCTGTTGGGTTCTGAACAACTGAGCCCGGCTGCTGGCTGAACAGAAACGCTGAGGACCAAACGGATCAGTCAACATCAGCTGATGTGTTGCACCTTAAGCTGTGGTTCTGGAGGCCCGGTTCCTGCAGCGGTTCTGGTTCTGACCCACTTTGTCTCCCTGCAGTTTGCTGTTCTGATGTGGATCCTGACCTACGTCGGCGCCTTGTTCAACGGGCTCACTCTGCTGATCCTGGGTGAGCAGCTTCCTGCTCTGCTGACGGTACCGACCCAGTGGTACCGACCCGTGGTACCGACCCGTGGTACCGACCCGTGGTACCGACCCGGTGGTACCGACCCGTGGTACCGCCCCGTGGTACCGACCCGTGGTACCGACCCGGTGGTACCGCCGGGTCAG
This sequence comes from Fundulus heteroclitus, assembly GCF_011125445.2. Taxonomy (NCBI): domain Eukaryota; kingdom Metazoa; phylum Chordata; class Actinopteri; order Cyprinodontiformes; family Fundulidae; genus Fundulus; species Fundulus heteroclitus. The sequence continues at coordinate 2,485,502 of NC_046382.1, forward strand.
CGCCGACCCGTGGCGGTTCTAACCTGCCGCTGCTTCTCTCTTTCAGGTGTCGTCGGAGCGTTCAGCTGCCCAATCGTTTATGAGAAGCACCAGGTAAATATCACCCACAATGCACCTGTGTCTGACCCGCTCAGAACCGCAGGTCCAGATGCTGAGGTAACACCCTGTCTCTGTCCCCAGGCCCAGATCGATCACTACCTGGCGCTGGTCAACAACCAGATCAAGGACGTGGTGGGAAAGTAAGTCCAGAACCGGGGGGGGGTGTCGGGTCGGCCAGACCAGCAGAACCAGGGTCCAGGTTCTACTGAAGCTAAACGGTTCACCTTCACAGCAGGTGGTTTTAGTAAACTGACCCAGCTGCTGAAACCGGGCCAGTCTACCAGAACCCCCCGTCCAGTTCTGAGGACTGATCCATTCAGCAGAAATGATTTTCAGACGTCGCTCTTCACAAATCATGGATAATTTGGGTTTCCTGTGCGGTTCTGTCACCTTTTTCCTCCTTATTCATATTTAATTACATTAATGCAGGAACTGGAAGCTGATTGGCTGTTCATGACGACGAAATGTAAACAAACGACTGGCCGTCTAAAAATGGGAACTTCTTACAGAACCAGTCAATAAAGAATCATTTACATCAATATTGAACCGGATCGTTACCCAAAGAACCGGATCATGACCCAAATAATCGGATCGTGAGCCAAAGAACTGGATCGTGAGGTTCTTAACGGCACCCTGCTCAGCTGACTGGGTGGACGGGTCCAGTTCTGGTTCTGCTGAGGACAGGCGGCTGTGTTCTGCTGGAGGAAGGGTGGAGAACTGATACTGGTGATGATGTCATCAGTGACATCATCACTAGACTTCCTGCTTCAGACCCAATGATCTCTGTAGTAACGTGTTAACTGATGAAACAGGCCTGGTTCTGACCCAAACAGCTGCTGTTAGACTGAACAGGCAGAACACAGGTTCTGGTGGGGTTCTGATCAGGTTCTAATCAGGTTCTGATGGGGTTCTGATCAGAACCTGATCAGGTTCTGGTGGGGTTCTGATGAGGTTCTGGTGGGGTTCTGATGAGGTTCTGATCAAGTTCTGGTGGGGTTCTGGCGGCCCGTCTGACGCGTGTTCTGGTCTCTCCTGCAGGGTCCAGGCCAAGGTTCCTGGACTGAAGCGTAAGGCGGAGTGAAGGCTCAGCAGGTCGGCGTCTGGATTCAGGAAGTTCTGGTGGAGGATATGAAGGAGGAAGAGGAGGAGGAGGAGGAGGAAGAGGAGGTTCTGGTGTGGGCGTGGCCCGACTTAATGTATTTGTCAGATTAATAAAGTTTTTTTTTTTCCAGTTCAGAATTCCTTATTTTGTGGTTCTGGGGAAGGTCCGGTCGGTTTGATGACGATGATCCGTTTATTTACGTTTCTGTGAGCCAATCAGAGTCCCAGAGGCACGTTAAGCCCCGCCCCCCTCGCCCTCAGCGTACCGCAGGAGGGCGGAGCCGCTCCACCAGGGTCAGGCGGCGCGTCTGGTTCTGGAGCCCAGATCTTCTGACGGTTCTGCCGGCTGCTGCCAGACGGGCCTCGGACCCCTGGAGGAGGAAGAGGAGGAAGAGGAGGAGGAGGCTAGTACTAAATCTTCATCGCTTCTCAGTAGCTGTAGCTAGAACCACGTAGAGCTCGTTAACCTCGTTAGCTCATCATCGTCATCCCCGCCGTCTCCGCCCAGCCGATTATTTAACGCCGAACCGGGCCTGGGCCCGGTGGGCCGGTGAGCCGGTACCGCTGGGCGTCTGTGTTCTGATTGTGAGCGACTTCATTCTTCACCTGTGCTGGTTCTGTGGAATGCTCTGTGAGATGTAAACAGTTATCAATAAAGCTTCTAGACCAAGAACCACGCCTCCTCTCTTCTCTGACCCGACCCGACCCAACCGGGCCCGCTTCTGGTACCTCAGGTTGGTTCTGCTGCAGGTTCTGGCTTTAGTGGGTCTGGAACCAGAACCTCCTGGCAGCCCTGGTGGGAGAATCCTCCCACAGAGTGACACCGGTGCTGCTGGGCTTCAGTCCAGCAGAATCTGGTTCTGGTTCTGTTTCTATGCTGGGTTCTTCAGAACATTTGGCCCTTAGAACCAGTTCTGGTTCCAGGTTCTGCTAGGTTTGGTGAGCAGGTCCGGTTCTCCAGGACATCTAGTATTGCACCGTTACAGTGACGGAACGCTGGTACACTCAACAGAACCGGGCCCGGTTCTGTGGGTCCAATTAGAAGATGGTTTACACACATATAATCTTTATTTAAATGTTTTACAGAAGTTTACATTCACATCATTTAGTTAATCAACATGAAGCCACTGAGCAGCACCAGAACCTTCAGGGGAACCGGGTCCAGATCCCCTGGGTTCTGCTGCAGCAGCGCCTCCTGCTGGTGAAGGAGTAATATTTAGTCTGTGAGGAATACATGTCAACATCCTTAGCAGGTGGGTTCTGGATCGGACCGGTCGGGTTCTGAGGAGTTCTGACCTAGTTTTTATAAAAACAGGAAATAAAAGCTTCTCAGTAAAGATGCAGAAGGTTAAACATCACCGCGGTGCGTTCAGGTGCTGCAGGAGAAACCATGGAGGAGAAGGTTAAACATCACCGCGGTGCGTTCAGGTGCTGCAGGAGAAACCATGGAGGAGGCTCCTGCAGCAGCAGGTGGACCTGCCGGTTCTGTTGAGGTTCTGAAGTCCAAACGTTCAGGACGCTCTTCAGTCTCTAAGGTGCAAAGATCCCTTGAGGCTCCGCCCCTGGCTGCAGCTGATTGGTTCACAGCCCTCAGGTGGTGCGCAGCTGCAGCACCGCCAGCTGGCTGCTCTCTGACTCCGCCCACTCCCCCCTCACCTCCAGCCTCAGCTCCTCCCCCTCCCTGAGGAGCAGCAGGCCCACCCTGCTCCAAGGCCCCGCCCCCTCCACCTGCAGAGCCGCTGGAGCTCCGCCCCTCTCCTCCACGCGCCGCAGGGCCACGTGGGCGGAGCCTGGCCTCAGGTGCAGCGTCAGGATGAACAGGTAGAGCCCGTCCGCAGGAGCCGTGAAGACCCCGGTGTCGGAATAGAACCGGTCCCGGTTCAGGGACGGGCTGAACGTGACGGTACCGTCGGCGGCGCTCCGAGGAGCTCCGCCCACAAACAGCAGAGAGACTCCTGATTGGCTGGACGGGAAAGGCGCACCTGCGGAGGACAGGTGTGAAACTTAAAGCCGCTTTGGTGTCTCAGATGTTGTGAAGCAAGACTCACCTGCTGACGCCCTCCTGCTGCGGTGTCCTCCTCCTCCTCTTCCTCCTCCTCTTCCTCCTCCTCTTCCTCCTCCTCCTCCTCCTCCTCCTCCTCGCTTCCGGCCCCTCCTCCTCAGCACCTCCTGCAGCTGGTCCAGCTCCAGCGCGTCTCCAGACGCCGCCACCGTGTCGGCGTTGCTGAAGACGCTCTTGAAGACTCGCAGGTGTTCCTCCAGGCCTCTCTGCAGCCACCGCAGCTGCAGGTCCAGGCCGGCAGGGGGCGCTCCGCCCTCCGCCGGCGTGCCGTTGCAGGAGCAGGACCTCTCCTCCAGCAGGAGCACCCTCTGCTGCAGCTGCTCCACCTTCTTCTCCAGCTTCCACAGGTCGCTGCCGTCCCCGGCGCGCTGCTCCAGCTCCGGGTGGAGGAGGAGGAGCGGGGTCTCCCTGGCCGGAGCTCCTCCGCCGGGCCTCCCGGAGCCAGCGGGGGGCCAGCGGGGCGGGGCGGGCTGGTCAGCAGAGGGCACCTCCTCCTCCTCCTGGCCTCCTGCAATCAGCACCATGAACATCAGCTTCAACCTTCATCATGACCCATGGAGGCCACTTTCAGCTTTTTCCCTCCGCCCCAGAGAAGAAGAAGAAAATTTGTAATGTTTTAGTCTTTAAATATCAGATAAAGACATGATTTTATGTTTATTACCTTTTCTGTTTTAAAGCTTCAACCATAAAATGTTAAATTCAGACAAAAAAAAAAACTAATTCCTAGTTCTGGTGGATTTTAACCAGATGCTGGAGACAGAACTAAAGCTCACAGAACCAGAACCAACAGAACCTGCAGGTCTGTTTGGACCCCAGGGAGGAGAACCAAAGCACCGGATCAGGACTTTTCAACAGAACCGCGTCGTTCCCACAGAGAAAAACAAACGAGGATTTAATGCATCAATAAATATTTAAATGTTATCCATAGATTATTTTTGGCGGTTTAATAAAAATTATTTCTATTATATTTCTTTGCTGCAGTTTTAATCCGTCACCACTAGATGGCGACAGAAGAGCGACATTAAGGCTAAATCTCTACTTCCTGTTTCAACCAGGGAATCATCAATTAACCAAACATCTGTAAATAATCTCCTTAACAAGCTTTGATCTGTATTAGAAGGCAGCAGATATTCATCATTTCATGTTTTCATGTTTTCACCTGCTGCTTTCAGCCGTAGTTTACCTGGAAGTTAGTGACGGCCAATCAGAACTCAGCCGGTTCTGAGGAAACCTGAAGGTCCATTTCATCAGAACTCAGCCGGTTCTGAGGAACCTGAAGGTCCATTTCATCAGAACTCAGCCGGTTCTGAGGAACCTGAAGGTCCATTTCATCAGAACTCAGCCGGTTCTGAGGAAACTCAAGGTCCATTTCATCAGAACTCAGCCGGTTCTGAGGAACCTGAAGGTCCATTTCATCAGAACTCAGCCGGTTCTGAGGAAACTCAAGGTCCATTTCATCAGAACTCAGCCGGTTCTGAGGAACCTGAAGGTCCATTTCATCAGAACTCAGCCGGTTCTGAGGAAACCTGAAGGTCCATTTCATCAGAACCCAGCCGGTTCTGAGGAACCTGAAGGTCCATTTCATCAGAACTCAGCCGGTTCTGAGGAAACCTGAAGGTCCATTTCATCAGAACTCAGCCGGTTCTGAGGAACCTGAAGGTCCATTTCAGCCCGGCTCTCCTCAGGTGACCTACCTGCTCCTCGCTCCTGCAGCCTCCTCGCCTCCTGCCGGCTCCTCAGCTGCTCCTGCAGCTCCCTGACCTGCTCCTTCAGGGCGGGGATGGAGTGGGCCTCCTGGTCCTGGACGGGCCACTCCAGGAACTCCAGCACCTCCTCGCCCAGCAGGAGCTGCAGCACGTCGCTGTGGCGGATGGCGTCCTGCAGCAGCGAGCGGAAGGACAGCGTCAGCATCTCCGCCTGGTTCTCCTGCAGGACCTCCGCCTCCTGCAGAGCTGAGACGGCGCTGCCGAGCTGGGCCAGCCTGTGGGCCGTGGTTCTGGTTCGGTTCTGCTCCGAGGCCAGAGACTCCTCCACCTGCAGGAGCATCAGAGTTAACCTTTGACCTGACTGTGAGAATCACTTCCTGTGTCCGGTGAGACAAACCTGCTGGAGACCCCTCTGCAGCTCCTCCACCTCCGGCTCCCAGTCCCTGGCTCCGCCCCTCGTGGCTCCGCCCCTCGTGGCTCCGCCCCTCGTGGCTCCGCCCCTCGTGGCTCCGCCCCTCGTAGCTCCGCCCACCTCGCTGCTCTCCCTCAGGGTGAGTCTGTTCTCATTGGCCAGCTGGGTGGCGGTGGCCACGCCCCTCTCCAGGCGGGCCACGGCGGCCTTCAGCTCCCCACAGTTGCAGTCGGCGTACAGGTGGTCCACGTCCTTCTCGTTCTCCTGCAGACGCTCCTCCTGCTGCTCCACGCGGCTCTCCAGCTGCTCCACCCGCCGCAGCACCGTCACCGTGGACCGCTCCACCTCCAGACCCGTCTCCATGAACAGAACACGGCTGGTGCGGGCCGTCTGGTTGATCTGCTGGTCCAGATCCTTCAGCCGCAGTGTCAGCCGCTCCACCTCGGCTGAAGACACCTCCGCCTCCTCCGTCAGCTCGTCTACCTGCACGGAGACACACCTGCTGAGCTCTGATTGGACCGCCGCAGCCCACCTGATGCTTTGGGTTCTGATTGGACACACCTTCACCGTGTTGTTGACCACCATGATGTCCAGCCGTCTGATGGCCTCCCACAGCGCCGTGTTGTCTGCCGGGTGGTGGGGGTGGAGCTCCGGCTGGTCCTCAGGTGTCTGATCCTGGTCCAGATGTTCTCCAGCCTGGGTGGTGTTTCTGGCCCCCAGCCTGGCCTGGTCCAGATGTTCTCCAGCCTGGTTGGTGTCTCTGGCCCCCAGCCTGGCCTGGTCCAGATGTTCTCCAGCCTGGGTGGTGTTTCTGGCCCCCAGCCTGGCCTGGTCCAGATGTTCTCCAGCCTGGGTGGTGTTTCTGGCCCCCAGCAGCCTGGCCTGGGATCAGATACAGTGTTAGTCCTCTGCAGACAGAGACGTCAGTGTTTCAGTGTTTCAGAGTTTCAGCCGCTGACCTGCAGCATCGTCTGCTGCTGCTTCAGCTTCTGGTCCACATCCACCCTGAAGCTGCTGAGGTGGAGCTGCAGCAGGTTCTCCATGTTCCTGCGCTGTTCCTCCATCTGCCTCCTGATGTCCCCCGCCTGCTGAACGGCCTCCTCCAGTCCGCCCAGCTGCAGCCCTGCCTCCTGCGGGCGGCTCCTCAGGTCGGCCACGTCTCCAGCCAGCCCCCCCACCCGCAGGTGGAGCTGCTCCAGCGAGCGGTTGAAGGCCTCCAGGATGGGCTGCAGCTGAGACAGAACCAGCGCCATCATTTCTGGGACGGGGAGCGCTGCAGGGACGTCTTGGTAAAGAGCAAAGGTTTCCTCTGAGGCTGCTGGGAAACACAGTTAATCAAATCAATACTGGCTCCACTTCTAGAAAGAACCAGAGAACTCGGGTTAAAGCAGCAGAACCATCACAGAACCATCACAGAACCATCAGCAGAACCATCAGCAGAACCATCAGCAGAACGTCAGATCCTGATTTCATTCTGGTTCTGAGAAACTCCTGTTGATTCTATCAGAGGTGCTTTACCCCCGCAGCCTTACTGAGGAACACCTGCTGCACTGACGGTTCTCCAGTTTGACCCGTTCTTGTGTTCAGATGATCCGGTTCCTCAGAATCATTCTGTTCGACCCATTCATCAGCAAATGCTTAACAGAACCAGGAGATAAATCCAAATATCTCCATCACGGTGACTCCATCTCCTCCAGGTGGATCCAAACATGCTCCCAGCCCAGAACACGCTTATAGTCCCACCACAGAGTTCTGGTTCTGGTTCTGGTTCTGGTTCTGTCCCAGCGTCTCCAGGTATCCCGGATCCCAGAGCGGCAGGTTAAATGTTAAATAAAGAATCAACAGTCTTTACTGTCGTTTTGTAAACATAATGACACTTTGGTGAGCCGTCGGGTCAGAACCGGGTCAGAACCGGGTCAGAACCCAGACATAACTCACCAAAAACAAGAGATCGTGTTCAAATAGCTGAACGTACTGAGAAGTTAAGAGCAACTGGTCCTGAGATTTAAACGTCTGAACAGAGAAATCAGAGATTTAAAAGTCAAACAGCCTGAGACGTTAAAACGAGACGAAAAGCTGCCGGGAACCAGGAGCTCAGCGGTTCTGGTTCTGATACTTTAGCTCAGCGGTTCTGATACTTTAGCTCAGCGGTTCTGGTTCTGATACTTTAGCTCAGTGGTTCTGGTTCTGATACTTTAGCTCAGCGGTTCTGGTTCTGATACTTTAGCTCAGCGGTTCTGGTTCTGATACTTTTTAGCCTTCAGCGGTTCGGTTCTGATACGTGTTAGCCCTCAGCGGTTCTGATACTTTAGCTCAGCGGTTCTGGGTCTGGTATACTTTAGCTCTGAGCGGTTCTGATACTTTAGCCTCAGACGGTTCTTGTTCTGATACTTTAGCTCTGCGGGCGGTTCTGATACTTTAGCTCAGCGGTTCTGATACTTTATAGCTCAGCGGTTCTCTGGTTCTGATACTTTAGCGTCAGCGCGTTCTGACATTTGTGAGCTGCAGCGGTTCTGATTCTGATACTTTAGCTCAGCGGTTCTGGTTCTGATACTTTAGCTCAGCGGTTCTGACATTTTAGCTCAGCGGTTCTGATTCTGATACTTTAGCTCAGCGGTTCTGGTTCTGATACTTTAGCTCAGTGGTTCTGATACTTTAGCTCAGCGGTTCTGGTTCTGATACTTTAGCTCAGCGGTTCTGATACTTTAGCTCAGCGGTTCTGATTCTGATACTTTAGCTCAGCGGTTCTGGTTCTGATACTTTAGCTCAGTGGTTCTGATACTTTAGCTCATCGGTTTGGTTCTGATATTTACTTCCAGGCGGTTCTGATACTTTAGCTCAGCGGTTCTGGTTCTGATACTTTAGCTCAGCGGTTCTGATACTTTAGCTCAGCGGTTCTGGTTCTGATACTTTAGCTCAGCGGTTCTGGTACTTTTACGTTAAAATAGAAACAGCAAAGCTTCATTCGTGGGAAAGCAGCTCTGGACTGTTTGGACCTGCTGGTTCTGCTGGTTCTGCTGGTTCTATTGACACAGAGGGATGATCATTGGACCCGGAGGCCGTGAGGTTCTTTTTAACCCAAACCCGTCTCAGTCTTACAGAACAAACAGAACCTTCTGTGGGAAAGTCCAAACGGGCGGCTCCATGTTTTCTTCAGCAGGAGCTGAAAAAACAGCGAGACGCTTCTCACACCCACGCAGCTGAAACCCAAACGGGCCCGCCGGGCCGGTTCAGAGGTCCAGAACCGCCTAAAACGGGCCCGCCGGGTCGGTTCAGAGGTCCAGAACCGGCTGCTACATGTCCGGCTTGTTGCTGTTGGATCAGCCCCACTGACAGAATGAAACCAGAACTTTCTGCAGACTGGATCATCTGCAGGTTCTGACTTGGGGACAGCGTCTCTGGTTCGGTTCTGTGGCTGTAAGGCGGGTCCGCAGGATGTTCTGACCCAGCATGGAGAACCTCCCTCTGCTTCTGGAGGCCCGTTTCTGGACCGGATGAGTTCATGTAAAAAGTTCATATCAGCCAGAAACAGAGAACCAGAACCCGGCCGACCCGGTTCTGTAGAACCTGCATCATCATTTCTGCAGGTTCTGGTGTCTGGGTTCTTGTCTGATTAACAGTACATGAGGTGGAACCGAGGTCCGTTTACTCCAGTAAGTTCTTGGAGCTCCTCTCTGGTAGACTTTGGGTCCGCTCTGGTCGCTGATAGAAGGCCCGACCCAGACGGGTTCTGATGGTACCGGCTTATTGCTTCTATGCTGACGGCACCGTTTCTGGAGAATAAATCAGACGTTTAACACGTTTATTTCTACCTGAGCATTTTACTAAACTCTGTCCTCTCAGCGCCATCTGGGCTGGACCTCAGTGTCTCTGGAGGATCCATCCGGTCCAGTCCGGTCCAGTCCGGTTCTGTCCGGTTCTGTCCGGTCCAGTCCGGTTCTGTCGGGTCCAGTCCGGTTCTGTCCGGTTCTGTCCGGTTCTGTCCGGTCCTCAAAGTGCTTCACTGAGTGTAATAAAGTGTAATAAATAAATAGAAATACCCCAGGAACCAGCTTAAACCGGGCCTTAGGGACCTTCAGAAGGTTTTGAACCAAGGACCAGGAGAGTAAAGTCATGTTGATTATTATGCAGAATAAACCCTTTTATTTTGAAGGCCCTGCCTGGACTTCCTGTTACCGTGTCAGCGTTTTTCTGTTCTAAGCAGTTCTGGATGACGGGTCGCAGTTTTTAGGTGAGACATCGTGATCCTCAGCAGATCCTAGCTTCACCCCAGTTGGTCTGGAAGTGGTCGGGTTCTGCACAGAACCTGACCACCAGCCACGGTCCAGTGAAGAACTGCTTCTTCCTGCAGGGGTTCTGAAGGACAGTAGAACCCGACCAGAACCACGGATTACAGAGAGTCTGGATCTCATGCAGGTGGGAGGTCCGGATCAGGAGGTTCAGGTGCTGTTGTTGTTCCTCCCACTCTCCCAGCAGAGGTCAGAGGTCATGCTGTGACAGGAAGCTGCAGGCCTCCGCCCCCTCAGGCTGAACGAGGGTACTGCACCTACAGGCGTGGCCACGTCACCCAGAAAAAGTGACGTCAGTAGCTCCGCCGCGTGCCGCCGTGTCGTACACCGCCGTGTCGTACACCGCCGTCTCGTACGCCGCCGTAGCGACTTGGGCTAGCGAGCTCTGCTATCAGGTTAGCGACCTGTTAGCCTAGCATTTAGCTAATTTATTTAGCGTTTATCTCGTTCTAGCAGCCAGAACCGCTCTGACCCAGTTTCAGTCATGGAGGATAAAAACTATGAAACATTTAAAAGATAAAGCATTGAGCTGCTCAGGTCCACTCATGGTTCTGGTCTTACGCTGCAGCGGTCCCGGGTTCTGCCCCTGATGATGGTAAACTGGAGGACGGTGGTAACCGGGCCGGTGTTCTGGGTTCTGGTCGGGCCGGGCCGGGTCGTTCGGGTCGTACGCGGCGCTGAAGGACGTCTGGTAGTCGTTCTGCTCTCGGTTCGGGTCGGCATGCTGCTGCAGCCCGGGTCCAGCCGGGTCGTCTGGAACAGAGGACACGGGTTCTGGTGTCAGACCAGCTCAGACCCGTTTGGGTCAGAACCTCCCAACAAGGAGCCAGAGGAAACATTTCAGATCATAAATTTAATCTTTTATCAGCTTTAATATTTTCATAAAACATCTAAAAACACAGAAAGCGTTCCTCTGACTGAGCAAGATGAGGTTCAGCAGAACCTCAGCAGAACCTCAGCAGAACCTCAGCAGAACACAGCTGATGTTCTGATCCAAATCACCAGTCAGTTCATTTTATGTATTTAAATGTATACATTTTATTTATTAGTTGCCTTACTTTGCATTCTAAGCAGTTTGCAGGGCCTGTTGTGTGTTTTCTGTACGTCTGGAGATAAATCAGCTTTATGTCAGACATTATTCTGCATCTTATTATATCGTTACACATTAATATCTTAGAGGATCCATTGATTTGGGTCAATCGTTGTTTTCAGAAGTGATTCCTAAGACGATCTTAAACTTGATAATCAGTAAAATGCTGCAGGGAGTAAAACTTAGAGACAAAGTGGTTCTGAAGGAGTTTACAGAATTCTGTTCTGGGTAAATTATACAGTTTTTATGCTTTTAAATGATTTAATTTCCCTTTAATCCCAGAGGTCATAAACTCTATGAGTTCCTTATTGTTCCTGTTTTTTAGGTTTGGCTCCAGGTTCCCATCCTGATGGTTCTGGGTTATAGGAGCCAGCAGAGGTTCTGTTGTGTTAAAACACTTAAAAACTGCCAGGATTTAATGACATCAGTAATCAGGAAGTTATTCCTGACCATATATGGTGATTCCTGTCCAGAATATTTACCGTATTTAGAGTTTAGACCCTCCTCCGTCCCCCCAGGGTGGCTCATTCATTCATTCAGCCCAGGCTGCAGTAATTTGAGCTTTCTTCACTATAATGAGCCTCGTAGGGTAGAACCTCCTCCTGCTGTTTTAGAATATATCATTTAATTTTAGGTCTTTACATTTTAACACAAAACTTTATTTAAATCCTAAAATTAAAACAGAATCACATGATCCTGAGAAATGAGCCGGTTCTGGGAAAAGGATTCAGGTTTAGATTATAAATATGACTGAGATGGTTCTACCAGCATCAGAACCCAAACTGGAGAACATGAAGACTGAGGCGGGTTCTGTTGGTACCGGCCTTCCTGGATCTGTTCTGGACCTTTTCTGCATCGTGACTAAACTCCAGGTTCTGATGAGTTCTCCCAAATCAAACCCGTCCTGTGGTTCCGCAGGTCAACATCCCAGAGACGGAACATTCAAGAACGTTTCTGATCCGATCCAAGAACATTCTTCATCTGAGAACCGAGACGTTCTGGTTGCATGACCCAGTTCTGGTAGAGTAACACGTACTGGGTGGTTCTGACCCGCAGGAGGCGGTTCTGACCCGCAGGAAGTGGTTCTGACCCGCAGGAGGCGGTTCTGACCCGCAGAAAGCGGTTCTGACCCGCAGGAAGCGGTTCTGACCCGCAGCAGGCATGCAGAGGATGATGGATGTGGGGGTTTCCTCGGCTGAAGCTCCATGTTTCAGTTTCATTCTGACAGAACCGGAGCGGAGAGTCACCGACCTGCAGAACCGACCCGCAGAACCGACCCAAAGGAGGAGGTTCTGCGGGAGTAAAACACCGGGCCTCCCCTGCTGTAGATGTATGAATGTGACCCGGATCAGGCAGGAAATGGTTCTGACTCCAGATCAGGAAGCGTTAGAACAACAGGCTGAACCGATCTAGAACACATAGATCTACGGCCAGGGCTGCTCACAGCAAATGGACCAGAACTTTAAGACGTTCTGTTTCCTGGTTCTGACCCAGATCTGCCTCCAGCTCTCAGGTTTTATTTCTCACAGACTGAAGTGAAGGACTGGCTGCTGGGTAAAGGTCACGGTACCAGAGAACATAAACCTGTGAGGTCAGCAGAGAACCAGAACTGTCCAGAACCTCAGCACCACCGGGTCCTCTGCAGAGACCCGATAAATGAAGAACGGTTCCGGTCATTGTGCTCCGTCAGCTTCAGCGACAGGAAGCTCCTTCAATTGGAGGCGTGGTGGGACCGGACCGGACCGGACCGGACCAGACCGGACCGGTGGAGGTGTGGCGGGTCCGCTTTGTTCCGCTCAGACTCTAAAGGCCAAAGGTCTATTTTAGTCCGACGGTTCCTTCCAGGACCGGTTCTCAGAGCTCTCTGAGCCCCACAGGGTAAAAATAGTCCAGTAAACACCTCAGCAGAACCAGAACCAGAACCCAGGACACGTCAGGAGGCCCGCCTGATGTGTGTCATGCCTCAAACTCCACCCTCCTGAGCCGCGCCGACCTTAAAAACAAACACACCCAGCTGGTTCCTCTGACCTCAGGTTGATCAAACCCTCGTCTGGACCCAGACTGCTGGTTCTGACCCGACCTGAAGGCTTACCAAAGCTCCCTGGCTCTGTCAGAGGGGCAGGAACGGGTCAGAACCAGCAGTCTGGGTCGGGTTTCTGACCTCAGGAACCCACAGAAGAACCGACAGGAGGCGGGTTCTCCAGGTTCTAACATCTCAATGTTCTGAAGGGCTTCTCCTGACAGACCAACAGAACCCGGTTTGGTTCAGATCAGGTTCTGGGTTAGACCTGCTGACAGAACCGGGGGACGGGGAACCAGAACCACGCAGAGTTAAACTAGCAGTTAGAGGAGCAGGACCCGGTACCACAGGACCTGGTACCTGTAGAACCCACAGACCCTGAACAGGGTTCTGACCCACCTTCGTGGCAGTTTGGACCTCTGTGACCCGGACAGCAGCGCCACAGCAGGGAGGTCAGAACCTTCTTCTTCTGGCAGAAGGTGGGCCGCGTGGACAACCGGTACCTGCAGGTGAAACGTTTGCTTTACAGAGGAAAGCTGCAGGAACCTCTACCGGTACCGGTACCGGCCCGGACTCACGTGATCCTCTGGCAGCCCGGCGACCCGGCGCCACACGGACTCTGGTCCTTCACGGCCCGCCTCTGGGACCCACACGGCTCGGTCACCATCAGAACCTTCTTCTGGACGAAGGCGCAGCGGTTCCTGTGAACACAGAGAGGAACGGACCTCATCATCAGCGTCTGTTTGACCTGGTTCTGGTCTCATCCGGGTCCAGGTTCTGGTTCTGGTTCTTTTAGCGTCTTGGCTGGATAAACCTGAGCTTCAGGTGATGAAACCGGGCCACAGCTCCTGCTTCAGTGTCTGGAATCATCTACTCTGAAGGTCCTTCATCAGCCTGAAAACCCAGATGTTCTGGTGCTGCAGAACCTTCAGTTCTCCGTCTAAAGCACCGTGATGGACCAGAAAGGTGTTCTGATCCGGTTCCTGATCAGCAGCTTCAGCTCCTGCCGGACTCTAAGGAGGTCCGTCAGACTATGATGAAGCTTCTCTCTGTGAGAAGACCTTCTCTGGAGGTGCTGGGTCCAGAACCGTTCTGCTGTCCCGCTCCAATCAGGAAGCAGAACCACCAGCAGCTGAAGCTCCTGCTGACGGAACGTCCAGCTGAGGAACATCTGGGACGTTCTCTACAGGCGTGATCCAGCTGTGGGCCGCTTCCTGATTGGTCGGCCTCCGTCTCCAGTCTGGATGTTTATGCTGGAGCTTCCTGATGGATCTCTGCTTACGGCTCCCCCCCCCCACTCTGTGGCTCCACTCCGTCTGAGATGTTTCATGGTCGGCACTGGTGTTTAACTGGTTCTGGATCAGTTCTAAGCTTCAGCAGGTGTTCATGTCCGGATGGACGGAGGATCTCCACAGACTGAAGACCATCATTAATCGTGTTTAACGGGTTAAACGGAGTAAAAATCTGGATCTCCACAGACTGAAGAACATCATTAATCGTATTTAACGGGTTAAACGGAGCAAACATCTGGATCTCCACAGATTGAATAACATCATTAATCGTATTTAACGGGTTAAACGGAGCAAACATCTGGATCTCCACAGATTGAATAACATCATTAATCGTGTTTAACGGGTTAAACGGAGCAAACATCTGGATCTCCCCAGATTGAATAACATCATTAATCGTGTTTAACGGGTTAAACGGAGCAAACATCTGGATCTCCACAGATTGAAGAACATCATTAATCGTGTTTAACGGGTAAACGGAGCAAACATCTGGATCTCCACAGACTGAAGAACTTTAATCGTGTTTAACGGGTTAAACGGAGCAAATATCTGGATCTTCACAGACTGAAGAACATCATTAATCGTATTTAACGGGTTAAACGGAGCAAACATCTGGATCTCCACAGATTGAATAACATCATTAATCGTGTTTAACGGGTAAACGGAGCAAACATCTGGATCTTCACAGACTGAAGAACATTAATCGTGTTTAACGGTTAAAACGGAGCAAACATCTGGATCTCCACAGACTGAAGAACATTAATCGTGTTTAACGGTTAAAACGGAGCAAACATCTGGATCTTCACAGACTGAAGAACATTAATCGTGTTTAACGGTTAAAACGGAGCAAACATCTGGATCTCCACAGACTGAAGAACATTAATCGTGTTTAACGGTTAAAACGGAGCAAACATCTGGAGCTCCACAGACTGAAGAACATCATTAATCGTGTTTAACAGTTAAAACGGAGCAAACATCTGGATCTCCACACACTGAAGAACATTAATCGTGTTTAACGGTTAAACGGAGCAAACATCTGGATCTCCACAGACTGAAGACCATCATTAATCGTGTTTAACGGGTTAAACGGAGTAAACATCTGGATCTCCACAGACTGAAGAACATCATTAATCGTATTTAACGGGTTAAACGGAGCAAACATCTGGATCTCCACAGATTGAATAACATCATTAATCATGTTTAACGGGTTAAACGGAGCAAACATCTGGATCTCCACAGATTGAAGAACATCATTAATCGTGTTTAACGGGTTAAACGGAGTAAACATCTGGATCTCCACAGACTGAAGAACATCATTAATCGTATTTAACAGGTTAAACGGAGCAAACATCTGGATCTCCACAGATTGAATAACATCATTAATCGTGTTTAACGGGTTAAACGGAGCAAACATCTGGATCTCAACAGATTGAAGAACATCATTAATCGTGTTTAACGGGTAAACGGAGCAAACATCTGGATCTCCACAGACTGAAGAACATTAATCGTGTTTAACGGTTAAACGGAGCAAACATCTGGATCTCCACAGACTGAAGAACATTAATCGTGTTTAACGGTTAAACGGAGCAAACATCTGGATCTTCACAGACTGAAGAACATTAATCGTGTTTAACGGTTAAATGGAGCAAACATCTGGAGCTCCACAGACTGAAGAACATCATTAATTGTGTTTAACGGTTAAAACGGAGCAAACATCTGGATCTCCACAGACTGAAGAACATTAATCGTGTTTAACGGTTAAAACGGAGCAAACATCTGGATCTCCACAGACTGAAGAACATCATTAATCGTGTTTAACAGTTAAAACGGAGCAAACATCTGGATCTCCACAGACTGAAGAACATTAATCGTGTTTAACGGTTAAACGGAGCAAACATCTGGATCTCCACAGACTGAAGAACATCATTAATCGTGTTTAACGGTTAAATGGAGCAAACATCTGGATCTCCACAGACTGAAGAACATTAATCGTGTTTAACGGTTAAAACGGAGCAAACATCTGGATCTCCACAGACTGAAGAACATCATTAATCGTGTTTAACGGTTAAAACGGAGCAAACATCTGGATCTCCACAGACTGAAGAACATTAATCGTGTTTAACGGTTAAACGGAGCAAACATCTGGATCCTCCACAGACTGAAGAACATCATTAATCGTGTTTAACGGTTAAAACGGAGCAAACATCTGGATCTCAACAGACTGAAGAACATCATTAATCGTGTTTAACGTTAAAACGGAGCAAACATCTGGATCTCCACAGACTGAAGAACATCATTAATCGTGTTTAACGGGTTAAACGGAGCAAACATCTGGATCCTCCACAGACTGAAGAACATGTAATCGTGTTTAACGGTTTAAACGGAGCAAACATCTGGATCTCCACAGACTGAAGAACCATTAATCGTGTTTAACGCGGTTAAACGGAGCAAACATCTGGATCTCCACAGCTGAGAACACATTTCATCGTGCTTTAACGGGTTTTAAACGGAGGTCAAACATCGGGCTCTCACAGATGAAGAACATAATCGTGTTAACGTTAAAACTGGAGCAAACATCTGGATCTCCACAGACTGAAGAACATTAATCGTGTTTAACGGTTAAAACGGAGCAAACATCTGGATCTCCACAGACTGAAGAACATTAATCGTGTTTAACGGTTAAAACGGAGCAAACATCTGGATCTCCACAGACTGAAGAACATTAATCGTGTTTAACGGTTAAAACGGAGCAAACATCTGGATCTCCACAGACTGAAGAACATCATTAATCGTGTTTAACGGGTTAAACGGAGCAAACATCTGGATCTCCACAGACTGAAGAACATTAATCGTGTTTACCGGTTAAACAGAGCAAACATCTGGATCTCCACAGACTGAAGAACATCATTAATCGTGTTTAACGGGTTAAACGGAGCAAACATCTGGATCTCCACAGACTGAAGAACATTAATCGTGTTTAACGGTTAAAACGGAGCAAACATCTGGATCTCCACCAGGAATGTTCCAGGTTCATCTGACAGGTCGACGTGTTTTCCACTCGGACCTGAAGAGGAACCCGTTTCTCTCCCATTGTTCCAACATGTGGACAAACGGCTGCTGAAACAGCTGAGGTCATTTCCTGCTGTGTCACTTCCTGACGTGTCACTTCCTGTCCAGAGGATCCAGTTTCAGCCCAACAGGAAGCGACATTTCCTGAAAACCTTCCATCCCTTCATCCCAACGTCTCCCTACAGCTCAGAGAGGAAAGGTTCTGGAACCAGGAGTCCAGGCTCTGCTGGTTCTGGACGGGCCAGGTCCAATCAGCTGAGGGTTAACAGGCAGTAAATGTGAGTCCAGAACTGAACCGGGTCACTAAAATAAACCGGTTCTGGTTCTGACTGCTGACGCCGGCTGTTGGACCCAGAGCTTCAGAGACAGAACCGGACCCTGCAGCCGCGGTCCGGTCTGCTGCAGGTTCTTCAGGTTCTGTTAGAAGGCACCTGCCAGAGCTTCAGAGGAACCGTTCCTCTGGTTCCTCTGGTTCTGCAGCTGTAGAAGAAAAAACGCCTCCAGAACGTCACATTTTCTGCTCCCACAGAAAAGACTTCCTCAGAGCTGGACTACCTGCTGACCTCAGACTGAGGCGGAGAACCAGAGAACAGTTCCGCCTGGTTCCCATTACAGCACCATCAGGGGGCGGGGCTTGATGTTATCGGGGCTCTGCAGCAGCGTGAGAACCTGCTTCTCCTAATCTAATTTTATATTAGATGTTAGAAATGAGGGTAAACTGAGATAAAAATGCAGATTTCATCAGTAAAACATTTTTCACTGATCATCAAGAAAAGAGAGAAAACTCGACTCACTGACACAAAATGATTCAAACTGATGCAAAATAAATCAGACAGAAGTTACAGAAAAATGTTTTTTTTTTAAAAGGTTCTGATTCTGTGATCAGGGCTCCAGAACCAGGCAGGGTGCTCCAGAACCAGACCCGGGTCAAACTGGACCTGCAGGCGGTGCCAGCGTGAAGAACAGCACAACACGGGTCCTGGTTCTGACCCTGGTTCTGGTCCTGGTTCTGGTTGTGGTCCCGGTTTCTCTTTCCTCATGAACACCTTAGTCGTAAACAGAACCCCTGGCACAGAAGGAACGAGGACCAACCACATGTTCTCACTCTGCTGGTAAATAGAACCTTCTTCACTCTGGGAGAACAAAGATCTAAGGTTCTGTGATCCTGGATCAGGTCTGGGTTCATAAAGTCTGTCACGCCGCTGGAACGTGAAGGTCCAGTCAGCCCAGGAGGAGAGGCAGAACCAGACTTCAACTGAACCGGATCAGAACCAGATCAGAACCGGATCAGAACCGCTGCTGCTCACAGAATTAGAACCAAAGCTCAGAACCAAACAGACCCAAACGGTTTCTCACCCAATCCGAGCTGCAGATCTCCCAGGCCCCCCCAGCAGGGGGGTCTCTGTCACCCCGGGGGGAAGAGCGGCTCTTCCTCCCTCCTCCTCCTCCTCCTCCACCTCAGGGTCCCGCGCTCTCACCTCACAGCGAGCGCTCACCAGTAAACCCAGAACCAGAACCAGAACCAGTTCTCCCACCGCCGTCATGTCTGCTCGCTGTCTGAAGTCCTGCCAGACCCCCCCGCTGCTTTAAAGGAGGAGGAGGAGGAGGAGGAGGAGGGGGGGGGGGGGGGGGTCCTGCCCCCTGCTTCCTCAGCCAGCCTCCGTTTCCTCTGCTGACAGGATTTCACCCTCATTCTCTGGACTTTGTTCCTTTGAGGCCGTTTAGCCAGAACTGAGAGCAGAAGGTCTGATGATCCTTCAGGTCCATGAACGCCGAGCAGATCTCCTCCTGGAGAACCTCTGCTGGTCTGTGGGTCCTCCTGGAGAACCTCCTCTGGTCTGTGGGTCCTCCTGGAGAACCTCTGCTGGTCTGTGGGTCCTCCTGGAGAACCTCTGTTGGTCTGTGGGTCCTCCTGGAGAACCTCTGCTGGTCTGTGGGTCCTCCTGGAGAACCTCCTCTGGTCTGTGGGTCCTCCTGAAGAACCTCTGCTGGTCTGTGGGTCCTCCTGGAGAACCTCTGCTGGTCTGTGGGTCCTCCTGGAGAACCTCTGCTGGTCTGTGGGTCCTCCTGGAGAACCTCTGTTGGTCTGTGGGTCCTCCTGGAGAACCTCTGCTGGTCTGTGGGTCCTCCTGGAGAACCTCTGCTGGTCTGTGGGTCCTCCTGGAGAACCTCTGTTGGTCTGTGGGTCCTCCTGGAGAACCTCTGCTGGTCTGTGGGTCCTCCTGAAGAACCTCTGCTGGTCTGTGGGTCCTCCTGGAGAACCTCTGCTGGTCTGTGGGTCCTCCTGAAGAACCTCTGCTGGTCTGTGGGTCCTCCTGAAGAACCTCTGCTGGTCTGTGGGTCCTCCTGGAGAACCTCTGCTGGTCTGTGGGTCCTCCTGAAGAACCTCTGCTGGTCTGTGGGTCCTCCTGGAGAACCTCTGTTGGTCTGTGGGTCCTCCTGGAGAACCTCTGCTGGTCTGTTGGTCCTCCTGGAGAACCTCTGCTGGTCTGTGGGTCCTCCTGAAGAACCTCTGGTGGTCTGTGGGTCCTCCTGAAGAACCTCTGGTGGTCTGTGGGTCCTCCTGAAGAACCTCCTCTGGTCTGTGGGTCCTCCTGAAGAACCTCCTCTAGTCTGTGGGTCCTCCTGGAGAACCTCTGTTGGTCTGTGGGTCCTCCTGAAGAACCTCTGCTGGTCTGTGGGTCCTCCTGGAGAACCTCTGCTGGTCTGTGGGTCCTCCTGAAGAACCTCTGTTGGTCTGTGGGTCCTCCTGAAGAACCTCTGCTGGTCTGTGGGTCCTCCTGGAGAACCTCTGCTGGTCTGTTGGTCCTCCTGGAGAACCTCTGCTGGTCTGTGGGTCCTCCTGAAGAACCTCCTCTGGTCTGTGGGTCCTCCTGAAGAACCTCTGCTGGTCCGTGGGTCCTCCTGAAGAACCTCTGCTGGTCTGTGGGTCCTCCTGAAGAACCTCTGTTGGTCTGTGGGTCCTCCTGAAGAACCTCTGCTGGTCTGTGGGTCCTCCTGGAGAACCTCTGCTGGTCTGTGGGTCCTCCTGAAGAACCTCTGTTGGTCTGTGGGTCCTCCTGGAGAACCTCTGCTGGTCTGTGGGTCCTCCTGAAGAACCTCTGCTGGTCTGTGGGTCCTCCTGGAGAACCTCTGCTGGTCTGTGGGTCCTCCTGGAGAACCTCCTCTGGTCTGTGAGAACCTCTGCTGGTCTGTGGGTCCTCCTGGAGAACCTCTGCTGGTCTGTGGGTCCTCCTGAAGAACCTCCTCTGGTCTGTGAGAACCTCTGCTGGTCTGTGGGTCCTCCTGAGGAACCTCTGTTGGTCTGTGGGTCCTCCTGAAGAACCTCTGTTGGTCTGTGGGTCCTCCTGAAGAACCTCTGCTGGTCTGTGGGTCCTCCTGGAGAACCTCTGCTGGTCTGTGGGTCCTCCTGGAGAACCTCCTCTGGTCTGTGAGAACCTCTGCTGGTCTGTGGGTCCTCCTGGAGAACCTCTGCTGGTCTGTGGGTCCTCCTGAAGAACCTCCTCTGGTCTGTGAGAACCTCTGCTGGTCTGTGGGTCCTCCTGAGGAACCTCTGTTGGTCTGTGGGTCCTCCTGAAGAACCTCTGTTGGTCTGTGGGTCCTCCTGAAGAACCTCTGCTGGTCTGTGGGTCCTCCTGGAGAACCTCTGCTGGTCTGTTGGTCCTCCTGGAGAACCTCTGCTGGTCTGTGGGTCCTCCTGAAGAACCTCCTCTGGTCTGTGGGTCCTCCTGAAGAACCTCTGCTGGTCCGTGGGTCCTCCTGAAGAACCTCTGCTGGTCTGTGGGTCCTCCTGAAGAACCTCTGTTGGTCTGTGGGTCCTCCTGGAGAACCTCTGCTGGTCTGTGGGTCCTCCTGGAGAACCTCTGCTGGTCTGTGGGTCCTCCTGAAGAACCTCTGTTGGTCTGTGGGTCCTCCTGGAGAACCTCTGCTGGTCTGTGGGTCCTCCTGAAGAACCTCTGCTGGTCTGTGGGTCCTCCTGGAGAACCTCTGCTGGTCTGTGGGTCCTCCTGAAGAACCTCCTCTGGTCTGTGGGTCCTCCTGAAGAACCTCTGCTGGTCCGTGGGTCCTCCTGAAGAACCTCTGCTGGTCTGTGGGTCCTCCTGGAGAACCTCTGCTGGTCTGTGGGTCCTCCTGGAGAACCTCCTCTGGTCTGTGAGAACCTCTGCTGGTCTGTGGGTCCTCCTGGGGAACCTCTGCTGGTCTGTGGGTCCTCCTGAAGAACCTCCTCTGGTCTGTGGGTCCTCCTGGAGAACCTCTGCTGGTCTGTGGGTCGGTCCAGAAACACAGAACATCCCTTCCGTTCTTCTAGGACAAGTTCCTCCTGAATTATTGAGATAAATCCTCAGAAAATGTTCAGATTTCCATGACTGGATATAATCTGAACATTTCTGTCTGAGTTGGTTTGATTGGAGTTGGACCTTCTGAACATGTCAGGTTCTGGTTCTGATCAGCCCAGAAGAACCTCCTGCAGACCTCCTGCTGGTAGACGGGTTCACAGTCAGAACCCCACAGGTCCTGAAGTCTGGAGCAGATTCTGAAGATAAAGCTGGATCAGCAGGTCTGACCCCAGAACCCTGCAGAACCTCCTGCAGCAGCGAGGTCCGTTTACCTGAGACCAGGAGGAACCAGGAGGAACCAGGAGGAACCAGGAGGTAGCAGGAGGTACCAGGAGGTACCAGGAGGTAGCAGGAGGTAGCAGGAGGTAGCAGGAGGTACCAGGAGGAACCAGGAGGTAGCAGGAGGAACCAGGAAGAACCAGCAGGAACCAGGAGGAACCAGGAGGTACCAGGAGGAACCAGGAGGTACCAGGAGGAACCAGGAGGTACCAGGAGGTAGCAGGAGGCGATCAGCTCCTCCTGGCTCCTCCTGGTTCCTCCTGGTCTGAGGAGAAGACGCAGGTTAACTTGATGGTTTTGGTGGTTTATTGATGCCAGAAACATGGAATAAACACTTATGAGACGTTATTATAATATAAACAGATGACTGTAGACCAATGAGGGGAGGTTTAGTCTCTGACATCACTTCCTGTCCCACAGGGTCGGCTTTAGTTTAGATTCTACATTAATCTCTGATTTCCTGCAGTTTTATCTCCAATGTTTACCAGCTGAGACCAGGAGGCCTTCCACCAAGGTCATCGTCTGTGTTCTCCCATGATGCACTGCTTCAGTCTGTCTCTCAGTCCAGTCATCGTCTCAGAGCAGGACTCAGATGGTTCTGTCCCGTGGGTTCTAACGGGTCGTCAGAACCGCCTTTTACTTCAGCTGCTGCAGGTCCACAAAATTACAGAAATAAAGAGAAGAATGCATGAAAACTATTTAGATTTTATCAAAGATCTGTTCAAATCTGCCAAAGTTTTATTGTTTTAGTGAGAAACAAACTGGTGAGAAAATATTTCAGTTTGATGGTTTTATTACATTTAACCATCGTTGGTGGTTCTGGTCCTGGTTCTGTTAGATGTTTCAAAGAGAAATCAAAGTCAGAATCAAGAGGTTTTATTGTCTTCATGTGTCGCGTAGTGAAACTTTGAGGAGGCAGACTGCACATAAACACATAAACACATAAACACATAAAGCAACAACATGTAACAGATTATGAACTGGCTGGTGGTTTGTTAAAATCTGATCATCTGGGTTTGGCCAGAATCTAAAGGAGCTGAAATATCTTCAGATCAGAGAAGCATGAAAGGTTCTTCAGGACGACGATGTTTAAGGTTCACGTTCTTTCTCTAAGGAACGGTTATCTGCGTTAGTTTTTCTACAGGAAACCAGTTTGTGACAGGTTCTGGTTCTGCTCCTTACTAATTCATTCACTGATTCGTTCATTTATTCAGCCTTTAATCTATTACAGAAATTCAGAAGTTAAAGCTATTGTAAGTAATACTGACACCTTGTGGCTGAAAGCGGTACTACAGCCTGCCACTGACAGGACAGGTCCATAATGTTTTATTCTGGTTCTGGTTCTGCTCCGCTTCTCTTATGGCTTCCATGTCTGCAGACTGCTGCTCTTTAACCAACATAAAATAACAAACGCTCTGTGCTGGGAACCCTGGGAACTCTGATCTGATTGGTCAGGAACCAGGAAGTAAACACGGCCGCTGCACAGAGTGGAGTCAGGATGCAGCGGCTCAGTGAGAAGAGCGGTGAAATACACGAGTCACTATTTGTCCTACTGTACTTTGTATTTTTGTTTCTTTTGTATCTTGCATGTTATTTATATATATATATATAAATAACATGCAAGATATATATATCTATATCTATATATATCTATATATATCTATCTATCTATCTATATATATATATATATATATATATATATATATATATATATATATATATATATATATATATATATATAAATAACATGCAAGATATTTTAAAATGGCATTATGCAAGGCGTCTCCGTATATGATGTCTGTGGCTGAAGCGAAGTAGTTCTGGACCGTAACACCAGGTCTGAGGGAGGAAACTTGACTGGAACGTTGTTGATGGAGAGGATTGTTTAAAGGGAACGTTAATAACATCCTGGGTGATAAATGAAAATGATTTAGGTTGATTTTACAATATATATCTGACTTATTGCTCCTTTAAAAACATCCTGAGCTGCAGCATGATCCTGTTCCAGTTCTAGTTTAAATGTTCTCATGAGGTGGGGAACAATCATGCTTCCTATTGGCTAATCACTCATTACATCATCAACATGCAGCAACTTTTATTAATTAGAGGGTAGGGTTAGGGTCGCCACTATCAGGGCTGTCCATAAATCCACTGATTTCATTTATTCTGGCGGATTTTCTCTCAGTTTCATCTCAGTTTGTATTTTATGCGTCTCGTCCTGATTTCA
Source organism: Fundulus heteroclitus (assembly GCF_011125445.2). Classification (NCBI taxonomy): domain Eukaryota; kingdom Metazoa; phylum Chordata; class Actinopteri; order Cyprinodontiformes; family Fundulidae; genus Fundulus; species Fundulus heteroclitus. Next base: position 2,509,482 of record NC_046382.1, read on the forward strand.
ACATGTTGTTGTTGTTTTCTGCACATTTTCTCTTTTCTTTCATCACCTTTTTATGGTTCTGGTCTGTTTGATTTCTTTGTTCAACTTTAAATGTCCACCATTGTGCTGTTGGGAAGTTGTGTATAAACTATTCTTATAATGTTCCTGCATTTAATTATAAGACAGTAATAGAATAGAATAGAATAGAATAGAATAGAATGTCCCACAGTGGGACACAAAGACATCTTTTTCCCAGGTCATACAGGTTATAACGCAGCTGGAACAGACTAGAAGGACTCTCCCCTGCTGAGCTGGTTCTGATGGGTCAGCAGAACCTCTGCTGCCCCCCCCCCCCCCCCCCCGCCAGGGACCAATTAGAGGACAGGAGGTAAATTCCTCACTGATCTCAGAGCTGAACTTTGGACAAACATGGATCCGTTCAGCAGCTGCTCCACTTTGTTTTATGAATCTTTGATCCAAGATCCTGTTTTATTGTTTGTGATAATCTGAGGGGAGCAACAAAGATGTTCTCTCATTTAGAACAATAGAATAGAATAGAGTAGAACAGAATAGAATGATCTTTATTGTCCCACAGTGGGACATCCAGGTTCTCCTCCATCATGGAGCAAATGATAAGAAAAAAGCTGTAGTTATTAAAGCGAGGATCCTAAAGGAATGACAGCAGTTGTTCAGTGGTTGATTTTATTTAATGTGCCAAACTTTATTTTCTGCATAAAGACACTTTAACACTAGATTTTCTATCTGTTGATAGAACGGGTCGGGCTGGATCATCACATTACTGAGTGGTGCTGTTCCTCTGAGGTCAGCATTGATCGCTGCTGATAGGCCAGCCCTCGTCACCATGGCAACACCGCCATCCCATAATCCTGCATCTGTCCATCAGGGATGGAAATGAAATAAAAAGCCTCTAAAAATAGTCTGGCGCCCGGCTGCTGACCAATCAGAGAGCAGGGTGAGTGTTGCTGAGTCACAGTCAGGCTCCTGACAGTGGGGAGGGGGGGGGGTTCACCTCCTGGTGGTCAGACGGCGTTATGACCACCAGACCTCTGGAGCTCTGCAGCAGGAGATTCTGCAGTGACAGCGAAGCATCATGGGACATTACAGAGTAACTGACACGGTTCTGAGTGGGTCACTGAGTCGGTTCTGGGTGGGTCACTGATTCGGTTCTGGGTGGATCACTGACTCAGTTCTGGATGGATCACTTACACGGTTCTGAGAGGGTCACGGACTGGGTTCTAGGTGGGTCACTGATTCGGTTCTGGGTGGGTCACTGACACGGTTCTGGGTGGACCACTGACTCGGTTCTGGATGGGACACTGACACGGTTCTGGTTGGATCACTGACTCAGTTCTGGATGGATCACTTACACGGTTCTGAGAGGGTCACGGACTTGGTTCTAGGTGGGTCACTGACACGGTTCTGGGTGGACCACTGACTCGGTTCTGGGTGGGACACTGACACGGTTCTGGTTGGATCACTGACTCAGTTCTGAGAGGGTCACGGACTCGGTTCTGGGTGGGTCACTGATTCGGTTCTGGGTGGGTCACTGAAACAGTTCTGGGTGGGACACTGACACGGTTCTGGTTGGATCACTGACTCAGTTCTGAGAGGGTCACGGACTTGGTTCTAGGTGGGTCACTGACACGGTTCTGGGTGGACCACTGACTCGGTTCTGGGTGGGACACTGACACGGTTCTGGTTGGATCACTGACTCGGTTCTGAGAGGGTCACGGACTCGGTTCTGGGTGGGTCACTAACTCGGTTCTAGGTGGATCACTGACTCGGTTCTAGGTGGATCACTGACTCGGTTCTGGATGGATCACTTACACGGTTCTGAGAGGGTCACGGACTTGGTTCTAGGTGGGTCACTGATTCGGTTCTGGGTGGACCACTGACTCAGTTCTGAGAGGGTCACTGACAGTTCTGGGTGTGTCACTGACTCAGTTCTTGGTGGGTCGCTAACTCAGTTCTTGGTGGGTCACTGACACGGTTCTGGGTAGATCACTGACTCAGTTCTGGGTGGGTCACTGACTCAGTTCTGGGTGGGTCACTGACTCAGTTCTGGGTAGATCACTGACTCAGTTCTGGGTAGATCACTGACTCAGTTCTGGGTGGGTTACTGACACGGTTCTTGGTGGATCACTGACTCAGTTCTGGGTAGATCACTGACTCAGTTCTGGGTGGGTCACTGACTCAGTTCTGGGTAGATCACTGACTCAGTTCTGGGTAGATCACTGACTCAGTTCTGGGTAGATCACTGACTCAGTTCTGGGTGGGTTACTGACACGGTTCTGGGTAGATCACTGACTCAGTTCTGGGTGGGTCGCTAACTCAGTTCTGGGTGGGTCACTGACACGGTTCTTGGTGGATCACTGACTCAGTTCTGGGTAGATCACTGACTCAGTTCTGGGTGGGTCACTGACTCAGTTCTAGGTGGGTCACTGACACGTACGTGTCAGCTGAGACTCAGGAATTGTTCAGGACTTCGTGTGAAGATTCTGAAAGTTCACACTGAGCTGCAGGAGACCAGGAGCCTCTCAGGGGAACAGAACCTTTGGGTCATTTTAGAACCTTAGAACCATTGAAATGTCTGCAGACACATTGATGCTGGTTCTCAGGGAGGAAAACAAGATTTATTTTAAAACGTTTCAGTTTAAAACTCAGCAAAGTTCTGGGAAATGTTTTTAACAGGTCGACAGACAGGAATGTTTGTGATCTACAGGAATCTAAATCCTCTTCATCTTCTCCTCCGTTTCAGCCCTTCATCTCGTCTTCCTCCCTCCCTCCTCCCTGAGCTCCAGCCCAGTCGTCTCCCTCCGTCCCCCGTCCCCCCCCCCCTGAAAGGTCTGAGGCAGACGGAGGCAGACGCAGCAGAGGAGGGACAGCAGCCCAGGAGAACAGTCACTAACGGACGAGGATCTGATCATGGACGCCCTGAGGAAAGGATTCTCCATGGCTAAAGACGGCGTGGTGGCCGCCGCCGAGAAGACCAAGGCTGGAGTGGAGGAGGCCGCCACCAAGACCAAGGACGGGGTCAAGTATGTGGGTAAGACCCCCCCCCCCCCCCCACTGAGACTGGAGCTTTTACAGTCAGAGCTGCAGGAAAATCATCTAAAGATGAATAAAGTCAATAATTTAACAGATTAAAGTGGCAGAAATAGAGCAAGGACAGAAAAACAGGAGGAAATGTCAATAAAAATTATATTAAAACTTCAAATAATTCACAGAGCAGCAAATTTATGCCGGTGGTGATGGGGGGAGAGTTTTTAAATAAAAGCAAAGACTCAGGTTCTGCTAATCTAAGCAAATGTTAAAACAATCAAATGTTTCTTTTTAAGCATTTAAAGGAAAGTTTATCTGGAAATAAAAACCTTAAAAAGAGACGACTGCTTCCAATAAAAGAGAAAATTAATGAAAAATCTACATAGTTTAAACAGTTTACTTTTATTTGGAAGAAAAAATCAAAATAAGAAAATGGAAAATGTTGAAAATCTTAAAATATTATATTTTCTTTTACATTTTATGGATTCAGGAGAAAATTACTGAACGATTAACTGGAGTATATAAAATAAACAGAAAGACGCTGAGTGTTGTAGAGATGTGAGAGGAAACGCCGAGTCATCGTTGCTGTTTGCGTTAATGTGATTAAAGATCTGCAGCCGGAAAGAGAACAAGAGTTAAATTCACTGTTTATTAATCATCTGAGTGGAAATTAAAAGATAAACTCATTAAAAACGAGGCAAGCAGAACGTGAGATGAATGAAGACCTGCAGGATTTTACTGATTTTATGAATCTTTGGGATGTTTCACAGATTCAGAGAAACAGGAACAGTTCCCTGTTCTGTTCAGCCGGTCCGGTTCTGTCTGCTGAGCAGTTTAATAAAGAATCAGAACCAGAACCCAGCAGAACTCTGGAAGGACGACAGAAACATCCAGATCACAGGAAGGAAAATAAAATAAAGTTAGTTTGTGGACCCGGTCGTGGTTCTGCAGTAAAAACGGATCCATGAAGAATGATCCAGAACCGTTCAGCATGAGGAGTCGGTTCCTTTGAACCTGTTCGTTTTCTGCTTCAGATTCAGACCTGAAACATTTATGAACGTTTCTATAAACCATCAGCAGAAAACAGGTGATGACGCTGTGTTTACACCTGGCTACCATGACGACCACTCCCTGGCCCACAGGAAGTGATGTCACAGCCTCTGCGGCGGTTGATGTTCTCCCCCCTGCATGGCGAGCTGCTGATGGTTTTAATCTGCTGGATCTGACCCACTGGGTCCGATCAGGCCGACCAGAACCAGAACCAGAGATGTTCTGTTTGATCCAGTTAATGGGCCTGAGTGCTGGGAGAGGCTGAACCAGTGCTGGGCCAACCAGAACCAGGAACGGTAGAGCAGAACTTGGTGCCAGAAGGTCCGTTTGGGTCAGAGTAGATGTTTGCCATCTCTGCCTCCAGCTGGAAGCGTTCTGTGGAAACTTCTCCTCAGCAGGACTCAGAGCTGCTCTCTAACCTGGATCCGGTTCCTCCTGGTTCCATCAGCGTAATCTAGATATCTGAGCAGAACCTCCAGCTTTTCCACGTTAAAGCCTGAAGCTGGACCAGCCACGCGGTTCTGGAGACACGGACTAACCGCTCTGCAGCGCCGCTGAAGCCCCCGGCTGGAAAGGCTCTGAAATATGAAACATGTCTGGATAGAAGGTTAAAATAACAGCAGAAAACATTTTAGAGTTTGTAGAAAATGAGAAATGTAGACAAAGACTTTAGATTTAAATCCTTTATTTATATAAATGTCTTTCTGTCCCTGGTGGAGCTTCTTACTCCACAACAGGAGTTCAGTTTCATGTTTTCATGAATATTTAAAGAGAAGCAGATCCTGCTGCAGTCAGAGGAACAACTATTAAAAGTCATTGATATTATTTCATTTCTTAGGCATTTCATTGTTTTTAAACTCTGCTTCACTTCAGCAGCTCCTCTTTGCCTTCAGGGCTCTGATTTTTACTGCAGATCAAAACTTAAAAGGTTCTTCGTATAAAATCCAGAGAACATAAAAACATTTCAGCCTCATGAAACATGCATCAGATCTGCGGTTATTGATTGGTGGAGCATCAGATTCTCATCTTTCAGCCTCACCTCCAGCTTCTGCTGCTGGGAAACAACCGCAGACCCACCCAGAGCTGCTGGCTGCAGATCAGCTGACCGGGTCCACCAGACAAAGAACCGGTTCTGTCTGATCCGTCACATGTTCCACCGGCACAACACCCACAGACTGAATTATGACCCAGAACCTGGATCTGATCCAGAGAACCAGTTAGAGCTGCAGTTAGAGCTGCAGTTCCTCTACCGTCCACAAGAGAGCGCCAGAAACCACAAATAGACATAACGATAATAACATAATAATAATAATAACAATAATAATAATAATAATATAATAATAACGATAATAATAATAATAGTAGTAATAATAATAATAATAATAATAATATTAATGTCCTCCAGACTCATGCAGCCTGGGTCATTTGTCACCTGAGGACTAATATGAAAAAAGTTGCACCTTAGAGACTTTAGGATTTAATTTGAATTTGATAAACTAGGATTTTCTGTGGGGATTATTTAATCTAGACTCAAATTATTCTTCTAAAAAAGATAAGGGACAGAGTGAGAACTCCCATATTCAGCAGCAATAAATCCACCTGTTTGGTTCTGATGTGAGCAGCTTTGCACACCTGAACATCAGGTAAGGAGCAGAAAGCATCTTTCACTCATGAAACACCGTTAATGTGTGATTAAGGTTAATTTCTACCATCATTTTCACTCTGGATTAGTGACAACAGATAAAATTAATTTAAATCTGAGATGACGGCTGGTGTTGAGTTGTTTAGTCCGTAGTTTGGTCCACCTGACTCTGCCTTTGTGTTTGTTCCTATAAAGTTCAAAGAAGAACCACTAATCAGGAGAACTTTAACATATTCTGTGCAAAATGTTCATGAAACAGCTTTTAACAATTTAGACGCAGTATTTAGAAAATAATCAGCCAGAAATGAATAAAGTTTTAATTATTAATGGAGTTAAAGAACCAGACGCTGAGCCGTCTCACGTTCCTCCTGCACTGAAGCTTCCTGCTGCCTCCTGGCTGAGCTGGAGGCTCAGAATGTTCTGGTTTAGGCGGTCCGATGTCCCGTGGGTCCGCTGATGGTCCATCTCCTGGTTCCTCCTCCTTCCCCCAGCACTCACAGAGCTTCCTGCATAGAGAACCTGACTCTGACCAGATGTGGTTCTGCAGAGCTCCATCTGGACTCGCTGGGATTTCAACTCAGCATAAAATGGACGAGCCAATCAGGATCACTGGGCGGGGTTTACGTAGACGAATCAGAGAAGCGACTGTTTGGACTCAGACAACAATGGCGGCTCACAGCGAGGAAGCTGCAGTGACAGTAATGATCCTTTTTCATCAGCGTTGTTCTGTCTACCGAATATTAAATCTTTAAAGAACACCAGAGGACGACTTTGAAGGCTTTTGTTGGTGGAAACGTTGGTTTCAGCAGCGCATCAGTAAAGATGACGGATAATTGGTTTATCCAATCATATGTGAGGATTTCTGATAAGCCCCTCCTCCTGAAACACGTCTCCAGTGGAGCGATCCCAGATGGACGTGTGGAGCTCTGCAGAAATCCATCTGCTGAGCATCAGGTTAGGAACATGGAGCCAAAAAGGTTCCAGCAGCGTTTTTGTCCCGGTTTCCCTGGAAACACAGAAAATGTCCAACAGCATGTGGTCCTTGTCTCTTCTGGGGACAGTTCAGGACAAACATGGACCAATCTAGGACCTTCTATCTCTTCGTCCTCAGCCACGACGTTGTAACATGTGCAGAATGATTTATAAGAAACATTAGTGAATTATTTCCTGATTTATTTGGGTTGAATAGAAGGAAAATAGCTTCAATAATTCAGTTTTACAGTGAAATTGTTGACATGATTCAAACCTGATGTCTGGATGTTTCACAGGAAACAAGACGATGGAGGGCGTGGCCACAGGTGTGAACACAGGTAAAGGGACACATAGGGTGGGGTCGGGGCGTTTTAATTCCTGAATGTTTTTCCAGCTTCCTTCCTTTCTTCAGTGACTTTTATCTGTTTGTGACTGAACATAAAGAATCTGCTCAGCTATACACCAGCTGGTTAATAACAGGGTTGACCCGTCACTCGTGGTAAACTAGTTCTATAAAGGTGGGAGAAATGAAGGCTCTGAGGTCGGTGACAGAAATCAGAAGCTCCCTTCAAGTCTGACAAATGCAAGATGAAACAAAAACCAGGAGACAGAATCAAAGTCGTAACTTAGAGGTCAGAAATTGTTAAACTGCTGGACATGTTCTAGCAGGAACCTCTGATGTTCAGGTGGAAGTCCAGCAGAATGAATAGAGCAGACAGCAGGTACCGGGCAGGCATCAGGCATTGATATATAAGCTTTAAAATGCTTATAAAGTCCTATTATTTACACATTTATCTCAGAAATTGTCAAAGGCAGCGCCCTCAGGACACCTAAGGTCCCTGGCAGGGGACGGCTGCATTCTGTTTGACACGCAAGGCCTCAGTCACGTGTTCCTGGTGGACAGTTGACTGAAACTGTAATTTAGATTACAATGGAAATTGTAGTTGACAATAAAGATTAATTGATTAAACGGTTCTAAAAACAAAAATGCTTTAATCCAAATGAAACTACATCCAATGCCAGTCAGGGAGGAAGAAGCCGTCTGTCCACAAGCAGCAGTAGGACACAGATTACAGCTTGTTGATGGACCCAGGGACAACATCTCAGCTTTGAGGACATTTCTTCTGGTCTGATGGAAGCAACGCTGAAGTGCTTATAAGCCGGGGAACCTATTAGCTTAAATGTGAAGTACGGGGGTGGCAGCATCATGCTGTGGGGTAGGCAGCTGGTATCATGAGGAAAGAAATGTTGAAGCAACATCTCAGAACATAAGCCAGATGATTAAAGCCTCCAGATGGACAGTGTCCCTCAGCAGACCTCCAGGCTTAGTTAATGAGTGGCTGAAGGACAACAATCAGTGTTCATGACCAGGCTTCATAAAGTCCTGATCACAGTCCAACAGGAAATCTGTGAGCAGAACTAATAAAGTGGTTTGACCCAGTTAGACCGGTTCTGGGAAGAAAAGTCGCAGCAATCTATCGTGTGAAGCTTGTAGAAAGAACCAGACCCACGTCATTAAAAAGGACAGATCTACCAAACAGTGAGGAAAGTCACACTGACTTAGTACAACATGGACAGGTTGGTCCGATATACTGTCTGTTCTGACATTTAATGAGATTTAACGACAATTAACGACACGTAACAACATGTAACGACACGTAACAACATGTAACGACACGTAACGACACATAACGACACGTAACGACACGTAACGACACATAACGACACGTAACGACACGTAACGACACATAACGACATGTAACGACACGTAACAACAGGTAACGACACTTAATGACACGTAACGACACATAACAACACATAACGACACATAACGACACGTAACGACACGTAACGACACGTAACGACACGTAACAACGGTTCTGGATGTTTTTATTCAGCTGATAAATGTTAAAATCTCTCAGACTGAGGCTCTGCTGGTTTCTCTCATCCAGTTGCCCAGAAGTCGACCGAACAGGCCAACATTGTTGCTGACACGGCTGTTGCCGGGGCCAACGAGGTCGCCCAGGCAACAGTGGAAGGGGTGGAGAACGCGGCGCTGGCAAGCGGATTGGTCAAGACGGTGAGTGATGTCACACCAGGAAACTTTAACCTCAACTAAGATGTCTTATAGCTACTAAGTTTAAAATATAAACCTAAAAATGTGATTGTTCTTTGTAAATAAATTAGCAAATAAATTTTTTTTTGTTGAGAAAGTAACAACATTATACATTAATTTTATTTTGACATGTAAAGAACACGGGATTTGCTTTGGGACAAACCCCTTAAAAGATGTTTTGTATAATTTGTATTTTCTGTTATTGTTTTTAAACACTGCCTTGATAAATCTTCTATGATTGGATGGATTCAGGAGGAGGCGGGACCAACAGCTGAGGAGGTGCCTGATTGGTTGTGACACAGCATGATGCTTGTTGCCTGATAAACGTCTGCTCTAAAAATCAGCTAACATAACTGAAGCATAACATACAGGATGTATTTAATTATTAATCATTTCTAATAATCTGTTTTATTCCTGCTGTCACTTTTAAAAAGCTGTTATTAAACAATAGATAACGTTAAAGCTGTTGCAGCAGTTTGTCATTAAACTGAATGTGGGTGATCTCAGACTTCCTGCTTCATTTTTAAAGCGGGCTAGTCACATACCATGACTTTACAGATTTCTACGCTAGCTTTTCCAGTTAAATTATTGTACCCTGGTGGGTTATTAAAGTCTATTTTGTGTTTACTTTTGCTCTATTGTTAGTAAAAAAAGGCGCCTTTCTGAACGAAGTAAATGGTTCAAATCGGGAGAAGTAAAACTCTAAATAGGCACTGTGGAGGGAAGTCTAGAGCAAAGTGAAATTATGCACTTTTGAGCTTTTTTGTCAATTCAGGTCACATTAAGGGTCGTCCTTGTCCATTTATCTAAGCACAAAAATGTTTTTTAGGTGTTACATATTTAGACAGTACAGTTAGGCTAACTTTCTATTGAGCAATGATGGCTTTACTGAATAAGATAAGATAAGATAAGATAAGATAAGATAAGCTTTATTGATCTCACAATGGAGAAATTCACTTGTCCCATCGGCTCAATAGTCAAAAGTCAGAAGAAGGTGCCAAAGTAGGAAAGAAGAATCAGTTAGATACAGTTATACAGCTATATACAATTCTACACACTTCTATGTATAAATAGGTTATTGCACACATGTTATTATACACTGTGTACAGGATTATTGCACAGGTTATAGCACCTTGTTTAAATAGCTTGTTGCACATAAGTTATTACAGTTATTGTTGCAGATATGGTGCATGGTTGCAGTAATTACTATAATGGTTACAGGTATAAAGCAGCGAGTATGATCAGGTAGCAGCAGGAATAAATTACCTTTATGTTGACAATATACCACAGCACATTATTGCACATAGTTACTGCAAAACACTTATTACATTAATTGTAACAGTTATACAGTTATACGTATAATCCAGAGATTGAATTCACATGAGTTGCACATTATTGTACGTTAGTTATTGCACGTTACTTATTACGGTTATGGTTACTATTATATTGCAGCGTTATATAATCTGGTAGCAGCAGGAATGAAGACGCCTGTTATTTGTGCCCTGGAGGGCGATCTGTCTCCCCATCTGATATTGCGGTGAAGCTAGCTGGGGGGAAATCGCTGCGTTGTTTCTGAGACAGAGACACAATTATCAAGCGACCAACAGCAGGTGTTCATGGTGAAAAATTTGCCTTCTTCACGTTCTGTGATAATGTACCTTTCAGTAGCTGCACCAACTACCGACAGCAACAATGTTTATATCTGCTGATCGCCACAGGGCAAAATCTTTTAGTGCTCAAAAATGAGAGATAAACACCGTCAGGACGTAAGCGTGGAGAATATTGTTTTATTTGAAGATTAATTACTTTTTTGTTCTCTTTTTATGGTCAAAATACGTGACTAAGTCACTTTCAAATGAATGGCAATGTGTCAAATTAATTGTAGTTTTTACTCTACAGCTTCATCAACACCCCCCCCCCCCCCCCCCCCCCCCCCATCAGTCTGTGATGATGTTGCATTGATTCACTAACAAGCTAACAAACTAACTGACACCAGACTGTAAGACACAATTGGGCTGCAGTTATTATTCTGCTTGTTTGGAGAGAAATGCAGCTTGGTGCATGAAGAGGATTAGATAAGAGATGATGATGATGATGATGGTGGTGATGATGATGATGGTGACGATGATGATGATGATGATGATGATGATGATGATGTTTTCTCCTGAACAGACTGGTGTTCCAAAAGGAGAAGCTGGGGCTGATCAGACTGAACAGGCTGCACAGTAGGTGAGAAGTTTTATAAATGAAACATAGTTAATATGTATTAAACAAGTTAATTTGCTCAGTTCAGTTCAGTTTTATTTATACAGTGCCAGTTCCCAAAACATCATCTCATCATCAAGGTTCTTTCCAAAGTCAGACTCCATCAGATCCTCCAGGTTGGTGAGAAAGTTTCCTCTCTAAGGAAACCCAGCAGGTTGCATCAAGTCTCTCCAAGCAGCATTCACTCCTCCTGAAAGAGCGTAGAGCCACAGTGGACAGTCGTCTGCATTGTTGATGGCTTTGCAGCAATCCCTCATACTGAGCATGCATGAAGCGACAGTGGAGAGGAAAACTCCCCTTTAACAGGGAGGAGAACCTCCAGCAGAACCAGAACCAGGCTCAGTGTGAACGCTCATCTGCCTCCACCCACTGGGGCTTAGAGAAGACAGAGCAGAGACACAGAAAGCTCAGAAGCTCACATTGACCCAGGAGTACTTTCTATGTTAGATGGTAATAGAGGATGCTCTGCCTCCCCTGATGATGTCACAGCTAACAGAACGTCAGACCAGGTGTACCTTCTATGAAGAGAAAAGAGAGAGAATAAAAAGTTAAAAGCTGAAATAACAACAAACAATGCAGATTGGAGAGCAGTAGGAGAACTCAGCAGAGTGAGAGAAATAGACCCTGATGTCCTCCAGCAGCCTAAGCCTATAGCAGCATAACTACAGAGGTAGCTCAGGGTAACATGAGCCACTCTGACTAGAAGCTTTGTCACAAAGGAACGTTTTAAGATTAGTCTTAAAAGTAGACGGGGTGTCTGCCTCACGGACCAAAACTGGGAGTTGGTTCCACAGGAGAGGAGCCTGATAGCTAAAGGATCTGCCTCCCATTCTACTTTTAGAGACTCTAGGAACCACCAGCAGACCTGCGGTCTGAGAGCGAAGTGCTCTGTTAGGAACATACGGGGTAATCAGAGCTCTGATATATGATGGAGCTTGATTATTAAGGGCTTTATACGTTAGAAGAAGAATTTTAAATTCTATTCTTGATTTAACAGGAAGCCAATGAAGGGAAGCTAAAACAGGAGAAATATGATCCCTCTGGTTGATTTTCATCAGAACTCTTGCTGCAGCATTTTGGATCAGCTGAAGGCTTTGAACTGCATTTTGTGGACTTCCTGATAGTAAAGAATTACAATAGTCCAGCCTTGAAGTAACAAATGCATGGACTAGTTTTTCAGCATCACTCCTGGACAGAATGTTTCTAATTTTGGCGATATTCCGGAGGTGAAAAAAAGGAAACTCTAGAAACCTATTTAATATATATATATATATATAAATAAATAAATATATATATATATATATATATATATATATATATATATATATATATATATATATATATATATATTATGCTGTATATTCATGTTATCCTATGTAGGCTACTACACTATTATTAGGCTACCATCAAGGACATTAATGAATTTATACAGGAAATGAACATTTGCCAGGAAGATGTTTATGCAAAGAAAGAGCTTTATTAAAACAAACACAACTATATACAACGCGAGGATCTGCCCACACATGCGTATCCAAAAATTACAACTCCGTGAACTGTCCGTTTGCCTCCTCGGGGTTGTAGGTAACTGGCAGCATTTTCTCCAAGGCAGGTCCGATGTGCAGACGCCTACTGTGCGTGGCTCTGTACTTTGGCGTCGCCTCTAACCGGGACTGCAGCTTCACACAGAGTTCAGAGAGATCCAGCCTACGAAATGACGGCGGCCGTACAATCCATCCAGAGACCCCGCCAACAACGCCATCTTCTTCGCCAGACATGAGGTCGATGGTGGCGGACTTCCAGAGTTTCACTTCCACATCCGCCTGCACACTCTGCCTCGATTCCAGCAGCTGTAAAAAAAACAAAAACAAACAATGAATCAGTACTGTGCGATGGGATGCACTGCGTATGGACACAACACATCTACAGGGTTTTCCGCAGCGCTATCTTGGCGAGGCGGCCAACACGTGACGTTAACACGCGTTTTTTTGTTGTTGCTTTCGCGTGTGCATGAATGGCAGGGAAAAAAACACATGGATACCCCCCACTCCGCGAGTCGGTCAGCTCAAAACGTATCGTCCCCCCCCCAACTCACCGCCTCGCTTAAGCAAACTCCTGCGGTAAACACTGATCTATCAATGCACCTGAAAAATAGTCACCAAATAAAGTCTTACCCTCTTTCTTCTAGCTCGACTCCGAGCTGAATTCTTGGCAGCTTAAGATAAGATAAGATAGTCTTTATTGATCTCACAGTGGAGAAATTCACTCGTCACATCGGCTCATACAAGAAGGTGCAGAGTAGGGAAGGTGCATTCAGTTATTTACAGTGAATCTTCATATCTACAATGGATCAGAAAGAATACCAAAAAAATACAAAAAAGGAAATAGGAATGGGCATATGATGTCTCATTTACATTCTTAGTGGTCTATATATATATATATAAACATATCTATATACTTAAATATATACATATATCTATGCGCCTACTTACATACGCACCTACGCGTATGTATGTGCATATACATTGTATACATTTGTACATACATACATACATACATACATACATACATACATGTGGGCTGACTTATGTTCAGGTGGTGATAGCAGCAGAAGTCACTACATCAGGATTATTGCACGGGTTGTAGGACAGTGTATTAAATAGATTATTGCACCTTGGTTATTGCACATTACTTATTACAGTTATGGTCACAGTTGCAGTTACAGTGCAGCATTGTATAATCTGGTAGCAGCAGGAATGAATGACCTGCGGTAGCGCTCCTTTTTACAGACAGGATGTCTAAGTCTGGCACTAAAGGAGCTGCTCAGCTCCTCTACAGTCTGGTGCAGGGGGTGGAAGGTGTTGTCCATGATGGATGTGAACTTGGACAACACCCTCCTCTCAGCTACTTCCTCCACAGAGTCCAGAGGGCAGCCCAGGACAGAAGTGGCCTTCCTCACCAGCTTGTTCAGTCTCTTTCTGTCCCGCTCTGTGCTGCCAGGAGCCCAGCAGACGACAGCGTAGAGGAGGGCTGAGGCCACCACAGAGTCATAGAAGGTCTTAAGCAGAGACCTGCTCACTCCAAAGGACCTCAGCCTCCTCAGGAGGTGGAGGCGGCTCTGGCCCTTCTTATACAGAGCGTCTGTGTTATGAGTCCAGTCCAGCTTATTGTTGACGTGAACACCCAGGTATTTGAAACTCTCCACAGTTTCTATGTCCTGCCCCTGGATGCTCACAGGTGAGTGAGGTGGGGGTCTTCTCCTGAAGTCCATCACCATCTCCCTGGTCTTACTGGTGTTTAAGCACAGATGGTTCTTCTCACACCAGTCCACAAAGTCCATGATGACCGACCGGTACTCCAGCTCGTTCCCCTCAGACACACAGCCCACAATGGCCGAGTCATCAGAGAACTTCTGAAGGTGGCAGCTGTCCGTGTTGTAGGTGAAGTCCGAGGTGTAGAGGGTGAAGAGAACCGGAGACAGGACGGTGCCCTGGGGGCCCCGGTGCTGCAGAGTGCCACCTCTGACTGACAGCCGTGCAGCCGCACGTACTGAGGGCGGTCAGTGAGGTAGTCCATGGTCAGTGAGGTAGTTGATGGTCAGTGAGGTAGTTGATGGTCAGTAGGGTAGTCCATGGTCAGTAGGGTAGTCCATGGTCAGTGAGGTAGTCCATGGTCCAGTCAGCCAGATGTTTGTCCACCCCAGCGTCCTCCAGCTTCCCCCTCAGCAGCACCGGTCTGATGATGTTGAAAGCGCTGGAGAAGTCGAAGAACATGACTCTCACAGCGCTCCCGGTGGTCTCCAGGTGGGTTAGCGCCCGCTGCAGCAGGTAGATGATGGCGTCCTCTACTCCGATGTTGGGCTGGTAGGCAAACTGCAGCGGGTCCAGGGTGGGGCTCACCACGGTGCGCTGGTGTGAAAGGATGAGGCGCTCCATGGTCTTCATCAGAGGATGAGGGGCTCCATGGTCTTCATCAGAGGATGAGGCGCTCCATGGTCTTCATCAGGTGGGAGGTCAGAGTAACTGGTCTGAAGTCGGCCGGTTCCCTGGCGTGCGGTGTTTTGGGAACCGGTACCACACAGGAGGTCTTCCACAGGGTGGGCACCACCCCCAGGCTGAGGCTCAGGTTGTAGATGTAGCTGAGGACCTCACAGAGCTCATCTGCACAGGTCCTCAGTAGCCTGGGGGGGATGCCATCCGGTCCTGAGACTTTCCTCTGTTTCAGCCTCGTCAGCTGTCCTCTCACCTGCATTGGTGTGACTGTGAGGGGGGAGGAAGGTAGGACTGAAGGTGTGGATGGGTCAGTCGTTGATAGGAGTGGCGGTGGGGGGGATGGTAGATCTCTGGAGCGCTGGTGGTTGGAGACATGTGGAGAGTTGAGGGCAAGGAGGGGGCCAGTGTGGGGGGAGTCGAACCGAGTGAAGAATGTGTTCAACTCTGCAGACTTGGTGTCTCCATCTGCAGCCCTGCTGGTCCTCTGCCCGAAGCCGGAGATGTTCTTCAGACCTCTCCACACATCCCTGACGTTGTTCTGTGCCAGCTGCTCCTCCATCTTCTTCCCATAATTCCTCTTTGCTGCCCTGATCTTCCACTGGAGCTCCCTCTGAACTCTACACTGCTCCTCTCTGTCCCCTGAGTAGAAAGCCCTCTTCTTCTGGTTCAGGAGGACTTTCAGCTCAGGGGTCACCCAGCGGGGGTTGTTTGGAAAGCATCGTAGCCGTCGTGTTGGCACGATGCTCTCCACACAGAAGTTCATATAATCAGTGATGCATTCAGTCAGGCTGTTAATCACCATGAGAGCTTTGAAACATGCTCCAGTCTGTGGTTCTGAAACAGTCCTTCAGTCTCT
Organism: Fundulus heteroclitus; assembly: GCF_011125445.2. Taxonomy (NCBI): domain Eukaryota; kingdom Metazoa; phylum Chordata; class Actinopteri; order Cyprinodontiformes; family Fundulidae; genus Fundulus; species Fundulus heteroclitus. The sequence goes on from NC_046382.1 coordinate 2,525,414, forward strand.
CACTGGCTTCGTCTGACCAAACTTTCACTGACTTCTTCTGTGCCTTTTGTCTCCTCACCAGTGGAGTGTAATGGGGGAGCAGATAGACGAGGTTGTGGTCTGAGCGTCCCAGAGGGGGGAGGGGGGCGGAGGTGTAAGCGTCCTTAACGTTAGCATAAAAAAGGTCCAGCGTTTTATTGTCCCTTGTTTTACACGTGACGTACTGGGTGAGCGTGGGGAGGGTGGAGCGGAGGGAGGTATGGTTGAAGTCCCCTGTGATCAGCAGGAGAGCGCGGGGGTGCTGTGTTTGCAGATTGTTTACAGCGGCGTGGATCCGCTCACACGCGGCGGCGGCGTCCGTGGAGGGAGGGATGTAAACACAGAGCACGATCACGTGGCCGAACTCTCTCGGCAAGTAGTAAGGTCTCAAACTCACTGCGAGAAGTTCAACATCCGAGCAGCATATCTGCTGCTTCACGTGAACATGCGCCGCGTTACACCACCTCTCATTCACAAACACCGCCAGCCCTCCCCCTCTCTTTTTTCCGCTCCCCGCAAAAGTTCTGTCCGCGCGGATAAGTTTAAAGCCGTCCAGTGAGATCACTGAGTCCGGGACAGATCCATCTAACCACGTCTCCGTGAAGCACATAATGCTAGCGTCTCTGTACTTACTCTGGAAACGGGTTAGTGCTGTGAGTTCCTCGGTCTTGTTCCGTGGAGATCTAACGTTTCCAGTGACAACCGATGGTAAATAACCCTTCCTCCGCTTCGTCCTCCCGCCCCGACATCCTCTCCGCCTCCTCCGTATTTCTGCGGGGATGTATAGTTTCTCAGCGTGGTGATGAACGGGGCCGCAGCGCGAGGAGTCACGTAGTCCGAGAAGCTGGTTCCTCGTGTAGATCAAGGGACGCTCGGAGTTGCGGACAAAGGGATCTCCACTCGCGGCATCGAAATGTGCCGAAAGTAACAAAAATATAATCAATAGAGTCCCAAAAGTTGGTTTCTTCAGGGCATCCAGGCTCAGAATACCCGATGCGGTATTCAAAAATATACATGCAATCCAGAAAACACAATAAAAAGGAGAAAGTAGGAAAAGAAGGGATACCGCCGATGTGACTGGCTGCTGCCTGCGCAGCGCCATCTTGGAAAAAAAAAAAAAGCTCCTGCGTACCGTCTCATAATACGTCTTACAGGCGGCTGGAAAACAATTAAATGAGAGTGGTATGAATAAAAATCAAACGCAAGTCACAGTAACAAGGAAGGAGAAAACAGTAAAACAAGTCACTTACACACAATGTCGTCTTTATCAACATCGTGTAAATCTGGACTTGCAGTTATTGCTCCGAACAAATAGGTCACCGCCTCATTATGAGGCGTGCTTAGTCTGTGAAAACAAAATGTACAGTTATGATCGGTATCTATCCGTATCTATTTCCTTTTATCGCAGAATGAAAGCATATTCTTTAAATCTTACCCTTGCTCCGGTTCATAGCGCCTGAGGACATGAACACACAGGAGCAGAGCGCTCAGCACATTTTTTTTTACTTCTTCTTCTTCTTCTTCTTCTTCTTCTTCTTCTTCTTCTTCTTCTTCTTCTTCTTCTTCTTCTTCTTCTCTATCATGGCGGATCGCAAGCAACTTTAAGGTGCATACCGCCAACTACTGTTCATGAGTGTGTAGCAACACTGTTTTACATCTATTAAATTCTATTTGTTAATTTTGTATTCTGAAGATAATAAATAATGCTTTCCTTAATCTATAAATATCCTTTATATTTCCTTTATTTCCCAATAATCCTTTAAGACACCATTCTTGGCATGTTCTTTTATTCCCAACAAGTTTGTAAAATTGTTGAAGTTACATTTTCATCCATACTACTTTTAATTTTCATCCAGTATACTAAACCTAATTTCATTCTTCTGAATTCCAGTGGAGTTTCTCTAGTCTCTACTAAAAGAGCGTTGATAGGTGTTGTTTTCACTGCTCCTGTGCATATACGTAAAGCCCTACTTTGTAATCTATCTATTCTTTGTAATGTTGTTTTAGCTGCTGCTCCATAAATAAAACTGCCATAATGTATTATTGATCTCATGAGAGCCTTATATATGTTTAATAATGATTGTCTATCTGCACCCCAATTATTTCCAGCCACAGCCTTCAGTAAATTTATAACTTCTAACTAAATAACACATTTTACGAAGCGATCAGTCCACAAGTGAAAAACCAGGAGACTTGTTGATGAAACTTCTGGCCATGATGCTTTTGTCATGGCAATCAACCTTCAAGATTTCTGACAATGCCATCACATCACTTCTGTGCATCAAACATTTCATGTGGATACTTGGAAATGTTGTCTGTGTGTGCTAATTCCCTCACGGCCTTTGCAAGCAATATTCCAAAGACTTTATTCTCCTTGAGGAAATGGACTGGTGTCCTCCGTGACAACTTCTTACAGTATGTGGTTTGTCCAAAATGTATGACAGTATACATGCTTACTGAAAGCTACGAGCTCAGACGCGATGGCACAAAGGTTTGTAAGACTTGTGGTCACATACCATTCTACAATCACCCACAGCTAAAGTCTGCATTAAGGAAGAAATGTGACTCTGTCTTGCTAATGTGACCTCAGGTACCGTTTCTATGCGTTAGACCCTCTTTGTACCAGGTCAAGGAGGTTGCAAAGAATAACAGAGGCACGGTTTCCCATTAGATATATAATTTATTAAATATACAGGTACCAAGAAACAGAAATCAATGTATTTTATGGTACACAAAAATAACTAGTTTAAAAGTGAGCGCCTATGCTGGTCTGGAATCCTGCTAACTGTAAAGAAAAGTTAAAAACCCAGTTGAATTAAGTAGATCCCTTGGGAGGGGGGGAGAACGACTACAAAACACAAACTGAATACACCTTAGTGTTCCAACAAAAACACACTCACTCCAAAAACCCTGGTGCATATAATAATACAAAAAGAAAACAAACTCTCCTCCCACTAATCCCCTTAACTCAATCTGAATAAAACCAGCGCAGGATCCAGGGACAGCATAGGGCCCCCGGTGGGTCGAACCCGGACAACAACCAAAGAAACAGCAAAACAGAACTAAAATTCCAACTGAAACAGTAACAGGTCAGCCTGCACACAAAAGAAGTCATGTTAAAAACAGCACTTTAAACATCCAGATGCAACTGTCAATTTACCTCTAGTCTGGAAAAAACAGTCCACGGTTCGGGTTTGCCTACAAAAAGGGTTGCCTAAAATAATCAAAAGGAAGGATTAACCAAATCATTCTGCAGCAATCTCATACTCAATGAGAGCCATACCTTACAGGAATCCTCTGCCTCGAATGCGCTTTCCTTACCCCTTTTTCCCCCTTTTAACTGGAAAGGCTGATTGCCTCTCATTAAACCCCAGCTGCGCACGATCCGCGTCCTCCATATATGACAGGAGGGAGAGTGTGCAGCACTATGCTATGACAGAATGCCCCGGCTACACTAAGAAAGGCGAAACCTCCCCCTGCAACACTGATTTGCGTTTGTATAGCTCACAGCATTTTCATTTACATGTTAAAGCCTCCCCTAGAATTAGGAGGAGGGGGGACATGGGGGGACAACTGCCACGTCAATTTCTGACAATAGGGGGTTTTCAGCTGACGTCACGCTCACGTGACTACTCAGCGCGTCCGCCATATTGGGTGGCAGTCGTTTCGCACAGTTGACCTGCATTGTATTACGCCTTAGGCAGTATTGGAAGTGAACAATGGGGAAAACGTGTTTAATGGTTGGTTGCACGGCCCGTGGAGGTGGAGATCAACGCTTTCTATCGCCTACCAGCCGTGATAGTGAATCAGTGTGAAAAAACAAAACAGCTGTCTGAACAACACCGTCACCTATGGCTGACACGGATATCCAGGTCCGATTTGGACGGTGTTAAGCTGGAATACGCCAGAGTCTGCGGTGCTCACTTTGTCACAGGTAATTAACTGTTAAGTATTTAAAACATATAAGAAGAATATATTAATAATAGGGCTTGGGCGTTATGACTTATTACTTTCCGCGGCTGTCATGTTGACTGCCTCCGCCGCCTCTACTGCCTATTACTACCGCGTACTGTACTCCCTCTCTCAGCCGTGTTTTAATTTGATTAATTTCACCTTAACTTGATTTCAACCATGGTAAACCGTTGCTGTATTGTGGGCTGTAACAGCGCAACACATGATCGCCATGGGAAAAACATAGAAACAGATTAATTTTCCACCGCTTTCCTGCCTGGAGGCGCAACCACGGAGAACAACTGTTAGTGATAACAAAGAGTCATCGGCTCGCTTGGATCGCGGCTGTAAGTCGACCGAACATAACTTTCCACAGTATCCCGATGTCAATGAGAGTGTGTTCTAAACCTTTGAAACACATAGCAGCTAGTTAAAAGTACATTACATGCGCGAGTGGTTGTTAGCGCTAACGGTTAGCATGTGCTAACCCGTCTGTACGCAGCTTACCTTTGAACGAGTTGCTGTGTTCCCACTGTTTGCTGGCTTTATGATCTGCAGCTCCTACCGGCGCCAATACGGTAAATACAACTTAATTTTGCACTGGTCATTGTTCTGCTTAAATAATTAAAGCCGCGAGCGGCGTCGATCGGCCCTGCAGCCAAGCGCCTTCGCGCACCGCCCGCCGTCAGCCACCGCAGAAGCATGCGACACATTTGCGTCGGATTGTTTACATTTTTACCATCTTATTAAAACTCACCCGTCCACGTATGATGGCGATTTCCTTGATGTACATAACCAGATGTGAACTGGTTGTGAGCCTCTAGATCCTTGTAAGCTCTCATTTCCTCAAGAGTGTGCAGAGGGTTTTCACTGAACACCAGGTAATGCACTATGTCGCCGTGCTCTACATTTGGCCAATCATCTGGATTACGGCTAAACAAGGCACCGTGGAGGGCATACGGGTCCATATGGTCGATCACGGAACATTTCCTCAGATATACGTCCTTATCTGGTCGCTCTAGCGTGCTGGCGTACTTATCCATTCGCGATACGATAATACGTGTACGACAACTAGAGATAAGGAAGTGTGCCACCCAATATGGCGGACCGGAAGTTGGCCAGTGACGTCAGTGAAAACACCCTATTCATGGCAGTTTTCGTGTTGCCTGCAAATTACCGTGAACAGCCGTTAACCTGAACTTCCACGACAATCTACAGTGCCGCATAGTGACGGAAATCACACTTTTCATGCAGTGTCACATCTGATGGTCGCTTTTGGTATAATGGTCGGGATCCCACTCGTCAAATCTGCGCACGTCTACGCAACAGTCAAGGACTTAAGCATCCCTGCCGCTTTCATCCACTACACTAGTGGACAGCCTCTTGTGCAAACCAAGACAAGAGGACTTTAAAGGAGAAGTCCGGTCAAAATCAGAAATCAAACTGCTGAAAGTACTTCAAATATAAAACTACTATATACTGTGCAATAAATTATAATTTTTTTAATAAAGAATAATTTTCATTTAATCATGTTTATGTGTAGAAACCCATCTTGTTCAAGAATAGTACTGTCACCTCCCATTTTTTGACGTCACTCAGCGGACCCGCTGTTGAGCAAGTCCCAACGCTCTGTTTGTCACGGCGCACTATTTTCCAGAAGGTGACGACTGGTGCTCTGTACGAAGCAGAGAGTGATGAAGTACTTAGTGACAGTGATGAGAGTTCTGTGGAGCTATCATCATCTGATAGCGATATGGATTTTTTTAGAAGAGTTTCTTGACAGAAACCGGACGCGCGCTGCAGTGGAGGAGAGATTGCGCTGAAGTGACTTAAGTTATACATTTGCTCTCTAGTAAATAGGGCAGGTGGTCATTATTGTATAAATATTAAAATATAAGAGCGTTCCAGCACATGCTGGGGCGGAGGGATACCACATCACATGTGGTATCCCTCCGCCCCTCTGCTCGGTGACCATCCCCGCAAATTCTAAATAAAAAATTCTAAATTAAATAATAACTTACCGAAAATCCTCGCTCTCATGTCATGTTCAAAACATTCTTCTTCAAAATGGTCGCTGCATATGACGTGTTTTCTCTCTGGCCAGAAGTTAGATGGCAAATCCGCTCTCTTCAAGTTGGCAATCCAGCGACGAGCCCGGTGGCTCATGAATCGGGAAGTTGAAATAAGCAATGTTTTTTCCACTTTTACCAGTTGTGTTGGAACATCCGATGGCCATGCACGTGGGCATTGTTGCTTCAGCAATAGCTCTTGGGAATGTCAGCAGTGAAGTCCTCTGGAAATCCGAAAAAAATTATTGATGATCGCAGCTATGTAGAACGGCTCCTATTGACTTTGCTTAGAAAGAGCGAGAAATGCTGTCGCAGCTCCGCTTTCTCCACATCACAGGATGCGATGTCAGACGGCCCTTACTGCCCAAATATGGGCAGTAATGTCAGCCCCCATACACAGTGATTCAGACGACAATTTATGTTTTTATTTTCTTATTGATTAAAGATAAGTTCATTAAATAGCCATGAACGTATTAGTTTTAGTTATAGCTAATGATACCCTGATTTTTTCTTGTTGACCGGACTTCCCCTTTAATTGACCAGCTGCAAATCGCTCAGCCTGGTCACCCGTTCTCCAGGTGAAAATCACTCTGCCCCTCCTCCTCCCAGCATGAGAGTCCGTATTTCAGCTGAAAACGTATTTTAATAAAATTTTGAATTTTAGTTTAATGTTAAAACCTTAGTCACTGTTCTGTATTGTGAATCCTGTTTTATTTGCCTTAAGGATTAAATATAATTCATTATTTCTACCAGCCTTTACTTATTACTACCTTTTTAGGTTCACAGTTTTAAGTTTTAAAATTTCTTGGGGTATTCTTTAAATGGATTTGAATTTAATAAGCTTGCAAGCATTTTTGAGCAATTGCGTTTCTTTTTTTAAAGAGCTGGAAAGTAACCCCCTTGAGGCCCATTCATACCTCACGTAAAAGACGGTTATTGCGCACCTCAACGGACGGAGGTATGAAGGAGTCAACGGATGGAACGTACGGACAGAAATACGGACGTGTAGGCCAAACGTAGGGTATGAATGGACCTTTACCATCTCATGAAAGAAAGGTTCGAATCTTTGCGCCGACGCCCCAGAGATGCTCCGAGACCAGGAGCTCCTCCACATCCATTGAAAATCCATTCGGGGTACCAGAGGCCGGATAACCTTTTGGTCTCGGGCTCGTCGGTCGGAGATCTTGTTTGTTAACTCAAAATGTGGATGGAATTCTAAACAATAGTAACTGAGTTCCCATCTTTACTAAATGACGAGACGGTGGTATGACGTTCCAGCACTTTTATTGAGAAACAGAGCAGAGATCACATAGATGGAAAGTAATCGCACCACACGGTTCCGCTGCAGTCTGCGTCTGCCCTGTCTCTGCCTGTCTCGCTTTCCGGCTTCCCCTAATACTGCACCGTGGCCTTGGCTTGACACATAACAAAGACAGTCTATCATAGACAATAATCATTCTACGCAGCATTCAGCCTTGCACTCAGCAAACAGTGGATCTTATACACAGCCATCATGTCTGCAGGCCTCGTATGTCCAAGTGGCGTGAGGCCATAGTGACTTCAGAATAATATTTTTTATAACACACCGCAGCGGGAGGGGAAAAACAGGAAAGGCTCGCCTATTGGCCGAGCGCGCACGTCAATCAAAGTGGCGTGTTTTGGGAGGGGCCAGGGTGGCTGGAACGTGGACCGGCCATACAAGATCCACAGACTCCCATTGCCGTTGGCGTCAGGCCATCGGCGCCACCAACCTGTCGGAGAGGGCACCGGGATTTGTAAGTTTCATCGGTCTATCACTTACCGCGATATGTACATTTTGCAACTCGAAAAACCTTTTTATAAGATAATGTTAAAATTATTATTAAATCTGTTCCCAAATATCCCTTCCAGACTCCTATTATGAAATTAGAAAAATATTTCAAAGTCCCACCTCCAGGCTGGGATTTTATAGAAGATAATTATATACTTCCAGTTTTACCCCGTACATCATTCTCCCTTCCGGACGCCTTGACCCCGCCTAAACACGCATAATTAATTAAGCCGTGGTCTCAGCAAATAGTAAAAGCTTCCCTGTTTTTTCCTTCCCGCCTGTAGTTTTGGTGTCGTGCAATTTCTGACACATTGTTGGCTCTATGCTGGGTGGGCTAATAACCCATTGTTAACCAATAGAACCAGGCCCGTACATCATTCCTCCTTCCGTGGGAAGGATAAAGTTTGTAACTGTGGTAGCCACATGCTGAACAAAAAACAATATTATATTTATTAAGTATTTTCCAATAAGTCCCAGCATCGGCCCCTTAACCACCACCATATGTACGTTTAATTGGTACGTCAACTACCGTGATTTGTATGTTTTGTAACTCCAAAAAAATGCCACTTTTTACAAGATAATTTTAAAAATATTATTAAATCTGTTCCTAAATATCCCTTTCAGACCCCTATTCTGAAATTAGAAAAATACTTCAATGTTTCCAGTGAAAAAAAAAACTGATGGCTGAGCTGGGTTTTGAAACCTGCTCTCCCAGGTGGGAGACACCCCTTAGGTCCTATATATAGGGGGCAGAGAGCCGCTTTATACTTCAATGTTGCCAATGAAAAGTGAAAAAAAAAAAACCTGATGGCCGAGGTGGGTTTCGAACCCTGCTATCCCAGCCTTGGCCCCTCCTAAACGCGCATAATTAATTAACCATGCCCGTACAGCATTGCTCCTGCCGTACGACTTGCAAAATATGGGCAGTGCCGTGTCCGGCAAGTTGGTATGCAGTCCCCCTCTCTGAACCCAATTTACAATATTGAGAAGAAAGCACCATCATTTGGTTATTGTACGTTAGTACAGTTGCACAAGAGTCGGATGAACGAATTGCGGGATTTTGCATAGCGTCTGTACGTCCACTTGGCGATAACGCACGCATGCAATCACTTTGTTTGTCCGACGCCATACGCCCACCAATCATTTGGCTCCTGGCCGTAGAAAAAAAAGTTTTGTACCGATTTTCCTGAACAACGCAAAGCCCAAGTTAACCAGAACATTATTTTGAGTAAGTAATATTCTAAAGACTTATTTGCTCAGTAAAATCCTTTAACTTCAGAATCAGTTGCCTTTGTTTATGCGATTCTCCCTCCGGGCGCTAGATTGGTTAAAGTCTAAAAGTTATCAAAATTGCCTTTGAACCAACATTAATATTCAACATTAATGTGGGAATAAGGTTCATAGCTCCATTGGCTGACAACGGAGCAGATCGGGTAAGCTTTATGCTTTAAAACAAGCTTCTTTGAATTTCCGGAAATCGGAAGCTACTAGAAGCTAATAGCATTTTTGCTAGCGGACACTCGCCGCTAATAAATAAAAGCTTCAGTTTCATTTTTAGTCATAATGAGTGGGCCGGATAACGTAAACATTAATGCCCCATCAATGTACGAAACCCTTGTGGAGATAACCTTTGTTATAACCATAAAAACACACTCAACAATGACATGGTACCGAATGTTAGCAATGAGCTATTTCGTTAGCCATTTGTTCAAACACCCATGTCTAAAACGATGCTGAAAAGAAGAGCTGGGTGGGAGCACCCCTGAGGGCTCCAGTCGGAAGTGGAAGTCTGAAGAGAGGGTGTTCAGAAGTGCTCTGACTTTTATCTGTAAGGGTGTCTACAGAAGCACGCTGCTGAGAGAGAGGTCCCGTCTTTTCTGCCTGTGTTACGGGGTAATCAAAGCTGTGATATATGATGGAGCTTGATTATTAAGGGCTTTATACGTTAGAAGAAGAATTTTAAATTCTATTCTTGATTTAACAGGAAGCCAGTGAAGGGAAGCTAAAATTGGAGAAATAAGGCCCGTTTACACTACACTTTTTTAACCGAGCCGAGACCAGTCCAAGCTCGGTAACCGAGATAACTCTCGTGTGTAAATGGTCAGCAGACTGAACTGAACCGTGCTAAACATAACCGGATCGCGCTAAATGCAGACCAGTTCCTGGGGTGGTCTCGGAGTGCTTTTTGTTTTTATCCCTGTTATCTGATAAAGAGTGCATGAGCAGACCGTGTCATCCCCTTACAGTCAGCTGACTGTCTGCGGGTTTTCCGGCGTGTCTGGCTGCACGTCCCGATTCACAATCCATTCAGACAAATTTCAGACATTCATAATAATACCAGCTTCCTTACCGTCCCACACGATTTCCAGAGATGATTCTGCTTAGCAGTGTGATGAACCTCAGCGTCTGTCGTTGTTTCCGGCGTCTGTAAATCCTTATTAGACGTTCGTTTATCTCATCCACTTCCCAAAAGCCGACTCTCTCAAGTAAATTCACCAATGGTTGCCTTCTTCCCCTGACTCTCCGCAAACACCGAAATATCACAATATCAAGCATAACATTCTGAATGTTACGGGCGCCGCCGTTTGTTTTGCTGGTTCCGCCTTCAATCCCAGAGAGCGACAGTACCGCAGATTGCCACTAGGGGGCGAGGAGCAACCAAGGAACCGAGATGAGCTTGGTGTGTAAACGGTCGTCAGAACCAGGCTCGGCTTGGTTAACTGATCCAAGCTCGTACTGGTCTCGGCATGGATCGGTTTAACAAGAGTAGTGTAAATGGGGCTATATGATCCCTCTGGTTGATTTTCATCAGAACTCTTGCTGCAGCATTTTGGATCAGCTGAAGGCTTTGAACTGCATTTTGTGGACTTCCTGATAGTAAAGAATTACAATAGTCCAGCCTTGAAGTAACAAATGCAGGGACTAGTTTTTCAGCATCACCCCTGGACAGTAGCGTAGCCAGGCTTTTTAATTTCGTGGGGCACCATGTGACCCACATATCTTGGGGGGGGGGGGGGGGGGGGGGGGTATGGTAACAAAGGTAATCTAACCAGATACAAAGAACTACATTAGATAAAATTATTTCTTACCTGTACCCCTCATTCTCTTAAGGAGGGCAAAATACTTAATATAAGTCTTAATCTATACCATTAAGTAACATTTAGTACACAAAGAAGTATTACTGGTACAAACAACCAATGCCTTGGTACCATCACTAAGGAATATACAGTATTGTTTTATACGAAAATTAGAAAGAGACAGCTGAAGATAATAATAGGGGTTTTCTGTATAGAAGTGAATCTAGATCCAATCACCTATAGGTGCGAAAAATGCTGAATAATGTTTGTGAGAGCAGAAGACATGCCCATCACAGCACCGAGGCAGATGCCATTGGAAACAGAACCCGATGCCTGAAGGGACCACCTGAGCAAAGGTGCCCAAGAGGGGCCAACACAGGAAATCTGCCTCCCCCATCTCAGGGAAGAACAGAGATGGGCCCCAGGAAACACTGCCAACAGCCACAACATTGAAGCCCCCAGGATTCGTGGGGAGAAGCCCGTGGGTTCCACAGGCAGCCGTCTACTTCAGAGTGGATCCGTCCATGGGCCTAGACACCCAAGGCCTAATGGCACCTCACCCCCCGTGGGGCCCAGGCCTTCCAAAGCAGCCGCCAGGACCGAGCTGGCACCTGCCCGAGCACTTAGCCAGGACATTGAAGACCACCAATGCACAAATGAGCCAAGGCGCCAGCTCACGGAGGGGAGCAGGATGGAGGGAAGGCTCCACACTTAGTGGAGACCTGAGATGTCCTAGGAGAGGGGCAGTACAAACCCAACCTGACAAACACATAACCACGTACAAAGCCATGTTTACACATATCCAGCCTAGTGCTCCCACATGCAAACACTCTTATGATCACACACCAGACGACCCAAGGGCCCATCCATCCAGAGATGGGGCCAATATGAACCGAATGGGCCAACCAACCAGAGCCCACCCCACAAACCTCGAGGTGCTATCTTCCCTACACCCTGCCCTCCATACCTAAGTCCTTCCCCCATATTCCTGGGGAGCTCAAAAGCACCCCAATCAATTCCCTGGACCAAACATCCACCCCTAGCCAAGACCCGACCAGGTGGCCAGCTTCTTCTCCAAGCCCTGGAATCTAGATGGCAATCGGATAACAGGTGTGTAAGAGAGACTGTGAAACCTGCCTCTGCCTGATCAAATGTCGTGTTGTTGCACATTGCTCTCAAGTGCGTTTGAAACTGAGAGGGCCAAAAAGGGGGGTGATTGGCAAGCCCCCCCTCCAGGAAGGTAGAAGGTGCCAGTGCACCCCATGCACCCTGCCCAGAACCCTCAATGTCTAAATGCAAATGGGGGCAAAGGAAGCCACCATGGTTGAGGCTTAGATAATGAGCCCCCCAGATGTCTTGTTTCCACCCCAACCCCCAATTAATGTCCTACATATATGTGTGTTGTAAGAATGTTATAAATTAAAGTGTGTAAGATGTATAGTATTGTATGTATAGTAGTTAAGGATGTCACCAAACAGCAGGGCTGGAAAATCCTCCCCCCTCCCAAGCGACGCCTCCACCCCCCAAGGTCCTACATGTGTGGCAGCATGATGGAGCACGCAGAGGGAGGTGCCCGGGGAGCAACATGCCCTCCCAGGAAGACAGCTCCCCTGCTGACTCCAATAGGCTCTACCGTTCTCCAAAAACCTACCGGGAGAGTGATGCTCCGCCAGTCGTACCACCATAGTCTGCCAGAAACAGGCAGAAGGGTTCAAGAGCCAACCGCAAACTGAGACTAACACCACCATCCCCCAACCCACCCACCCACCATCCAGAACGTTCGGGGGGGAAACAAAAATCACTCTGGTTAGACAATAGGGTGTTTTCACTGACGTCACTGGCCAACTTCCGGTCCGCCATATTGGGTGGCACACTTCTTTATCTCTAGTTGTCTTACACGTATTATCGTATCGCGAATGGATAAGTACGCCAGCACGCTAGAGCGACCAGATAAGGACGTATATCTGAGGAAATGTTCCGTGATCGACCATATGGACCCGTATGCCCTCCACGGTGCCTTGTTTAGCCGTAATCCAGATGCATTACCTGGTGTTCGGTGAAAACCCTCTGCACACTCTTGAGGAAATGAGAGCTTACAAGGGTCTAGAGGCTCACAACCAGTTCACATCTGGTTATGTACATCAAGGAAATCGCCATCATACGTGGACGGGTGAGTTTTAATAAGATGGTAAAAATGTAAACAATCCGACGCAAATGTGTCGCATGCTTCTGCGGTGGCTGGCGGCCGGCGGCGGACGGGCTCTGGGCTGATCGACGCCGCTCGCGGCTTTAATTATTTAAGCAGAACAATGACCAGTGCAAAATTAAGTTGTATTTACCGTATTGGCGCCAGTAGGAGCTGCAGATCATAAAGCCAGCAAACAGTGGGAACACAGCAACTCGTTCAAAGGTAAGCTGTGCTCAGACGGGTTAGCACATGCTAACCGTTAGCGCTAACAACCACTCGCGCATGTAATGTACTTTTAACTTGCTGCTGTGTGTTTCAAACGTTTAGAACACACTCTCATTGACATCGGGATACTGTGGAAAGTTATGTTCGGTCGACTTGCAGCCGCGATCCAAGCGAGCCGACGACTCTTTGTTATCTCTGTAACTCGTTCAAAGGTAAGCTGTGCTCAGACGGGTTAGCACATGCTAACCGTTAGCGCTAACAACCACTCGCGCATGTAATGTACTTTTAACTAGCTGCTATGTGTTTCAAAGGTTTAGAACACACTCTCATTGACATCGGGATACTGTGGAAAGTTATGTTCGGTCGACTTACAACCGCGATCCAAGCGAGCCGACGACTCTTTGTTATCTTATCTCTTGTTCTCCGTGGTTGCGCCTCCAGACAGGAAAGCGGTGGAAAATTAATCTGTTTCTATGTTTTTCCCATGGCGATCATGTGTTGCGCTGTTACAGCCCACAATACAGCAACGGTTTACCATGGTTGAAATCAAGTTAAGGTGAAATTAATCAAATTAAAACACGGCTGAGAGAGGGAGTACAGTACGCGGTAGTAATAGGCAGTAGAGGCGGCGGAGGCAGTCAACATGACAGCCGCGGAAAGTAATAAGTCATAACGCCCAAGCCCTATTATTAATATATTCTTCTTACATGTTTTAAATACTTAACAGTTAATTACCTGTGACAAAGTGAGCACCGCAGACTCTGGCGTATTCCAGCTTAACACCGTCCAAATCGGACCTGGATATCCGTGTCAGCCATAGGTGACGGCGTTGTTCAGACAGCTGTTTTTTTTTTCGCACTGATTCACTATTACGGCTGGTAAGCGATAGAAAGAGCGTTGATCTCCACCTCCACGGGCCGTGCAACCAACCATTAAACACGTTTTCCCCATTGTTCACTTCCAATACTGCCTAAGGCGTAATACAATGCAGGTCAACTGTGCGAAACGACTGCCACCCAATATGGCGGACGCGCTGAGTAGTCACGTGAGCGTGACGTCAGCTGAAAACCCCCTATTCGCCTAAGCCATGAAGACCCCAGTTCCTCAGATAGAACCAATACTGAAAGCCACCATGAACCAGGATCGAGACAAGGAGACAGACTTGGAAACCTCCAATTATCCCTCGCCAACCCCCACAAAGAAAAGAAGAATTTAATTTAACTCACCCCCAACACTAACATTCAAACAACTCCCGCACCACATATGACAATATACATCCAGGCTGAGTTCACCCACCCCCTCTCCCCTTCCATCCAAGGCAAACATTGGCTGGAACCCCCGGCAACATACTCCACAGCACCCAAGCCCCAAAGGCCATGGGGCTTGGGGATTTGAGGATGCCTAAGGATGCCTGCCTTAGGACGCCATATTTACTTACGCACAGCTCTCACAAGATCTCAGCCACTCATCTGCTTCAGAAATGCATGCCTTCCGAGAGATGCATTCCCTTGCTCCTACACACTTTTGTGAAGTGTACACCTGGTTGAAGTACACTTAAGGGCTCAAGTGCGCAGGTTACAAGCAGGTGTGCAGGTTATAAAATTTAAAGACTTTAAATTTGTAGCCCAATAAGAGACAAGGATAAGTAATTTGCGTGTGATGTAAACTTAAGCAGCAAGAGAACCTAACTACCAGTTAAACTGGGGCAGCAATCTGCAATCCTCTAGTTTTGTCCCTCTAATGCTCCTTCAAGATATACAGACCTAAAGAACAGCAGGAAAACTGCACCTCTCTGCTACACCCACCCTGCAGCAGACAAACACTCATGGATCTGCATCAGCACCGGCTCAGGGTCGGTGACACAGTGCTCTGTTCTCAGTTACATGGACCATTTCTTTCCCTTTGACTCTCTGAGGAGCAAAGTGACCCCCCGCCCCAGCCAGGGGACTTAGCTACTCTACTGGGGAATGATAACAAGGATTTTTCTACCGTTTTAATCTATCTTCATTTGTAAATAAAATACATGTTGGTATATAAACTACATACAGTTATCTACATATTCTACAGATCACCCTCTACTACCATCTAATGTAGAACAGATTACTAGATCAATGTGTGCTTCTGTGCTTTTTTGTTTCTCTTGTTGTGTCTCTGTTCTGTCTTCTGTAACCCCAGTCGGTCGAGGCAGATGACCGTTCATACTGAGCCCGGTTCTGCCGGAGGTTTTCCTTCCCGTTAATGGGTGGTTTTTCTTCCCACTGTCGCTTCATGCTTGCTCAGTATGAGGGATTGCAGCAAAGCCATGTACAATGCAGACGACTCTCCCTGTGGCTCTACGGTTCCCCAGGAGTGAATGCTGCTTGTCGGGACTTTGATGCAATCAACTGGTTTCCTTATATAGCACATTTTTGACCAATCTGTATAATCTGACCCAATCTGTATAATATGATTGAACTTGATTTTGTAAAGTGCCTTGATATGACATGTTTCATGATTTGGCACTATATAAATAAAATTTAATTTAATTGAATTATTTATTATTTATGTAAAATATTGTATTCCTTCTTAAAGCTATTGTTGGTAATCCTGTTCAAAAACCGTTTGTTATACTGGGTGAAATGGTCCCTCCATTCTGACAGTAGTCAATACATTGTGTTCAGAAAAAGGAACAAAAAAATGTATCTCTGTAAGAGCTGCAGGCTGTAAAAACTCTGACCAATTCTGTCATTCGGTCCCAATGGAAAGAACCAATCAGATGCCTTTGAACAGCGCATTGATGAGACAGAGAGGAGGTACCACTTTCAGATCTTGCCAGCTCTCCAAGATTACCAACCTTAGCTTTAATGTAGACCTTGTTAATGAAAATCAGATTCCTTGGTTGTGAGCACCAACATGTCCGTTGTTCTGGTTCTGATCTGATTTTTACGGTGGAGCTACTGGATTAAAATGTAATGTATTTTTCTTCTTGTTGTTTTCTGTCTTCCAGACTCTGAACATCCTGCTTTTACTGAGGAGGAAAGAAGAACTTTCAATGTTAACCTGTTGTTCATTAAACTCATTAACCAACCAGAAGCTCTGATCTCCTCGCTGTTGCCATAGTAACATCTGTTTGGATGCTTTAACACTCAGTGACAAAATGAGTCAAATAATGTGTTTTCATGCTATCAGCTGATTGGCTCATCTGGAGTAAGCGTGTTGAACACGTCCTGCTCACCTGTGTCAAATACCTGCAAAGCCCCGCCCCCTTGACAGCCTTAATAATGCATGAAGCTTTGCTAAAATTAATTTAAAACACTGGAGAAACTCAGAAAGTGATGATGATGATGAAGCTCACCTTTCTGTTATGTTTTGGGCTCAGCTAATTTTATCTTTTATAAACTACTGATGTGAAATAAAAAGATAAAGATACACCTGAATAGTTTTTTTCTTTATTCCTTCACTAATTTCACATATAATGTCAGAGTCACTGGATTTAAAGAAGGAGATTTCAGTGTCAACACAGCGTTTGTGTGATAACTGGCCTGATGTGAATCAAGTTTAAAAATAGTTCTGCTGCTTGGGTCAAGAACCTGACGACAAGGCAGGGAACCCGAAATTCATGCCAGAAACGGTGTGACATTTAAAAAATAAAGGTTTATTATTAATACCCAGTGTTATGCTATTACACACTCTTTAAAAGTTATTTAATGTTTAATAAATAACTATAACTAGTATGTATTGTCTGGTGATGATCAGCTCTTAAGCTGATATCAGAACAATGGTTGAAAGGGATGAATTCGAGCACTAGCGATCTTTTAACAGCAAACTCTGCACACACATAGAATAAAAGAGTGACAACTTCTTTTCAAGTTCAAGAATTTAATAACAGAAATAAAATTAATATCCAGAGAACATCACTATGTAATGCTGTTTACCTGAATTAACACTATATTTCAATTAATAAATCCTCTCTACTAGGCTAGTGAAGCTTAACTAAACTACAAAGCAAGATGAAGATAAAAGAAGATAAGCTAAGGAACTATTACATGCAAAAGAAACAAAAAACAAAATAAAGTGGTTGATCATCATTGTCAAGTCAAATTACACTTGAGATGAGTGCATTTTTAATAAATAAATAAAGTTGTAATTTGCACTAAAAGAGATTAAATACGGGGGTGCAATTCACTGACGGCAGTAGCGTCAAGCAACAAAACGGAGACAATCTGCTTAATTGCTGCCTGGTGCGCTCAAGAGCTCATGACGTCACACACGCGGTGCATCCCTGAAGCACAGGTGTGATATCAGACCCAAGTAGGAGCAGAAGTTATTGAGACACGGACGAGGATCCTGTTAAAATTAATACCAACGCAGCAGAGTACTTTTGAACGTCTACAACGATTGGAGGGGCAGCCGGTAAGAAGCTAAACTTAAAATCTGTGCTACAGAGTCGCTACTGTTGCTGCTGAGCCGTTTGAGAATGGTGTTTGTTTACGTGTTAGTGTGCAGCAGAATGGAGGCGTAGCTCTGTTCAATATGGTTTTGCCATGCTTTGATTGTCTTGATGAAATGTGTGTTAGTATGGCCATAAGCTGCGTATTTGTCAAATATTATTAGAAAGTGTTTGGTCGATTGGTGTGATAAGAGGGTCTGCCTTTTAATTGGGTTAACAGATATAAAGGATAAATAGGTTAAATGGGGTTTGTGCAATTAAAGTGGCAATATGTGGTTTGTGCTACGTAAGCTTGTATGTGTTTCAGTGTTTGGTGTTACAAGTAGCTTTGTATTGAATGGAGTATTTAAGGCTGACATTTACATGTATATTTGTAAAAATTTATGGGATTTATGTGTGTGGTGTTTTTTTTTTTTTTTTTTTTTTTTTTTTTTTTTTTTTTGCAAAGGTTTTTTACCTGTTTGACCACTGCTAAAGAAATGTCCTTATGCCAAGCGGCATAAGGACATCACGCATGCAGTAACGTGCTTGATAGTGATGGACATGCTGTGCTGTTTTCTGCAGCTGAAAAGCCTGGCTTCAAACAACTACTCGCCACTCTTGATCTGCAATATAAAGTTCCGGGCTGCAAGTTTTTCTCTAACAGCGCTGCCTAAATTGTGCAACTAGTGCAGAGAATCAGTGAAAAATGAGCTGCAGTCTGTTCCCACGCCACAAACTCAGACCTCAGCCCTGCGTCAGCCTCTCAATTGACTAGAAATAGAATGGACCCTGAGAAGTAACTAGTGTACTATTCCCACCTAAATATGCTATTCTATTATTTATTTGTTATATTTATTTTGGTCATTTTACTGGTCACTTTAGTTTAAATACTTTGTATTTAATAACATCCCTCAGGTCTCTTAGGTTGAGTTATTTTTCATTAAAAAATCAGCTATGGGCAAAAATGTTGGTTAAATAAAGATTTAATTGAGATTTAGTGTTTATGTGTTCTTTATTAAAAGTAAGTAATTTAGCAATATCATAAGAGCCAGGTTTTACATCTTTTTGATAATTATCGATCAATTTGCATTTTTTTTATCAATATGCTTTTTTTTCTATATCGTCCAGCCTTAGTTTCAACCCATTCACAATGCAAATCCTGAGTTCAACAAAACATTAGTTGATAAAAAAATAAGATTCAAAAAATAATTGGCTCAGTGAAAATCCATAGCTTTGGAACGATTGATTTTATTAATGCGATCATACCTCCGGAAAAGCCAGCGGTCGCTTTAGCAATCAGTCGCTAAATGGGTTAATCCTAAAGTTATGCAAAAACACCATTAAATTGACATTAACGTTCCATATTAATGCGGTAATAACGCTCATAGCTCTATCGAACAATGGTGGAGCGAAACAAAACAGACCGTAGTTGCATGGTATGTTATCCAATTCAATTTTATTTATATAGCGCCAATTCATGAAACATGTCATCTCAAGGCACTTTACAAAGTCAAGTTCAATCATATTATACAGATTGGGTCAGATTATACAGATTGGTCAAACATGTCCTATATAAGGAAACCAGTTGATTGCATCAAAGTCCCGACAAGCAGCATTCACTCCTGGAGAAGCGTAGAGCCACAGGAAGAGTCATCTGCATTGTACATGGCTTTGCTGCAATCCCTCATACTGAGCAAGCATGAAGCGGCAGTGGAGAGGAAAACTCCCCTTTAACAGGGAGGAGAACCTCCAACAGAACCAGAACCAGGCTCAGTGTGAACGCTCATCTGCCTCCACCCACTGGGGCTTAGAGAAGACAGAGCAGAGACACAGAAAGCACAGAAGCTCACATTGACCCAGGAGTACTTTCTATGTCAGAGAAGACAGAGCAGAGACACAGAAAGCACAGAAGCTCACATTGACCCAGGAGTACTTTCTATGTTACAGAAGACAGAGCAGAGACACAGAAAGCTCAGAAGCTCACATTGACCCAGGAGTACTTTCTATGTTAGAGAAGACAGAGCAGAGACACAGAAAGCACAGAAGCTCACATTGACCCAGGAGTACTTTCTATGTTAGAGAAGACAGAGCAGAGACACAGAAAGCTCAGAAGCTCACATTGACCCAGGAGTACTTTCTATGTTAGAGAAGCCAGAGCAGAGACACAGAAAGCACAGAAGCTCACATTGACCCAGGAGTACTTTCTATGTTAGAGAAGACATAGCAGAGACACAGAAAGCTCAGAAGCTCACATTGACCCAGGAGTACTTTCTATGTTAGAGAAGACAGAGCAGAGACACAGAAAGCACAGAAGCTCACATTGACCCAGGAGTACTTTCTATGCTAGATGGTAATAGAGGATGATCTGCCTCCCCTGATGATGTCACAGCTAACAGAACGTCAGACCAGGTGTACCTACTATGAAGAAAAAAGAGAGAACAGAAAGTTAAAAGCTGAAATGACAACAGTCATGCATAACTGGAGAACAGTAGAAATCAGTAGAGTGAGAGAAATAGACCCTGATGTCCTCCAGCAGCCTAAGCCTATAGCAGCATAACTATAGAGGTAGCTCAGAGTAACATGAGCCACCTTGACTCTCACAGCAGTGGGCCACTGTATAAAAAAAAACATTGTTATGCCAGAAGCTGTTTGAATATGCTTATTATTATTATTATTATTATTATTATTATTATTATTATTATTATTATATTATTATTATTATTATTATTATTATTATATTATTATTATTATTATTAATTATAATTTGGTATTATAATTGAAGTAATAAATCATTCAACTCAAAATTCCGCTATAACAAAATATAGTTCAAATGGTGGTGATGTTAGCTATAAGCTTGTAAGGATTTATACTACTAATGCATTAGTTAATTAGCTGTTATGAACTCATTTATGCTGGAATAAATGATCTGGTCGGACTTTTAACCGACGAGGTTTATCCAGCAGGCTGTGAGAACCCCAATGTAACTGCAATTAGAGTTTAAATCCTTATTCCTTATCACCATCCAATGATATTGTCTCTGTATTAAAATCAGATGTTAACTCCAAAGGAGGTTAGCTCTGAATTCTGAATAACCAGGCAACTGTGAATTAGATTGAACACAGAACAATTTCTATTCCGCAGTTGTTGTTTTTATTGAACCAAAAGCAATTCCCTGTTACAGTAATTCTCTGATTCAACGACTTTGGAAATCTTACTCACTACTAAACTACACAAGCAAAATATATGTGGAAATAAAAGAACAAACAAAAACAAATGGATTAACATGAGCAGTTAGCGAATCTAAGTCCAGCTCACGGTCGTTTAATACCACATTTCAGTTACCCGACACCCTTTCAAGATGGCGACTATGATGACGTATGATCTACCAATTTGCGTGATGCGTGAGGGGAGGTCCTAATGACGTAACCACGCTTACGCTGATGGGATAATACCTCGCTTCGAGAGGGCGTGGCTAACTGGGGAGTTTAAACGGAGACCGCGACTTGAGCTCGGACAAAAAGATTGCACCCGCTGATAAGCAAAGCAAAGATGGAACAAAGAGAAAGGAAAAAGTTGAAGAATCAACTCACGGCGGAGTCTCCACGGAACACAAAATCAAACAGCCAAGTCACTTTCACAAATGCATGCACATACAAAGGAAATATTCAGCAAAATAAATCCAACTTCGTCATGGAATAAAAAGCATTAACCTACACCTACAAAGTTCCTAAACCTGCCCAGGCACTTCTAAACATCCTGTGGGTGAAAAACAGATAAAAGGAGAGAACCCCGTTACTTTGAGGTGATCCAGGAGTGAAATCCCAGCTTCGGGGTCTGCGAGTGCTCCGACTAACGCGGCGTCCTGAATGCGTCTTGACTGCGTGGCTGCGGTTGCAGACAGGAGCGAGCAGCAGCGGGGAGGGGATGAGGAGGCTCCTTCGTCTCTTCCTCTGGGCTTACAGTCGCTTTGTTGGCTTGACAAAGCGGGGTCCTCTTTGATCACTGGGAGATAAGGTGGCTCCCAATCTTTTGATCAGAGGTATTTTAAAAGTACTTATTTTAGTCGACCTCCTGCGTCAGCAGGGATAAAGTTTGCTTCGAAAAGTCTCAGTCCAGCGAGAAACTCGAGCACGTGGCGTGGGATTGCCCCAACGAAGTGAAACAGCTGTGTCTTCTCAGGTTGGCAGCGCGCCAGGGAAGAAGGGAGATTGTTGTGCGTAGCCGCAATAAATACATTTTCCCTAGTAACGTTATCTCTCCGCTCAGTTGTTAGGGCGGCGACCATTTTTGGGCCGTGTTGCATGATGGGAGTTGGTGGCCATTTTGACCACATTGCATCATGGGAAACGCAGTCCATCACGTCCCGAATTACTGCAGTTCCGTCACGTCTGAGTCCGCTTCACAGCAGACGCTGCACCAATCCGCCTGTCGATCTCCCGCTCCATCTTCCCCTCATTCCTGAACAAGACCCCAAGATACTTGAACTCCTCCACTAGGGGCAGCACATCCTCCCCAACCCGGAGAAGGCACTCTACCCTATTCCGGTTCAAGACCATGGTCTCAGATTTGGAGGCACTGATTTCCATCCCGGCCGCTTCGCACTCGGCTGCGAACCGCTCCAGTGAGAGCTGTAGATCACGCCCTGATGAAGCCAATAGGACCACGTCATCCGCGAATAGCAGAGACGCAATCCTAAGGCCACCAAAACGGATCCCCTCAACACCTTGGCTGCGCCTAGAAATTCTGTCCATAAAAGTTATGAACAGAATCGGTGACAAAGGGCAACCTTGGCGGAGTCCAACTCTCACCGGAAACGAGTCCGACTTACTGCCGGCAATGCGGACCAGACTCTGACACCGGTCGTACAGAGACCTGACAGTCCTTATTAAAGGGTCCGGTACTCCATACTCCCGGAGTACCCCCCACAGGATCCCCCGGGGGACACGGTCGAATGCCTTCTCCAGATCCACAAAGCACATGTAGACTGGTTGGGCAAACTCCCATGCCCCCTCCAGAATCCTGCTGAGGGTATAGAGCTGGTCCAGTGTTCCACGGCCAGGACCAAAACCACACTGCTCTTCCTGAATCCGAGATTCGACTATCCAACGGACCCTCCTTTCCAGAACCCCTGATTAGACCTTACCAGGGAGGCTTAAGAGTGTGATTCCTCTGTAGTTGGAACACACCCTCCGGTCCCCCTTTTTAAATAGGGTGACCACCACCCCAGTTTGCCAATCCAGGGGAACTGCCCCCGATGTCCACGCAATGTTGCAGAGCCGCGTTAACCAACACAGCCCCACAACATCCAGAGCCTTAAGGTACTCAGGGCGAATCTCATCCACCCCCGGGGCCTTGCCACCGAGGAGCTTTTTAACAACCTCGGCAACCTCAGCACCAGAGATGGGAGAACCCGACCCAGAGTCCTCAGGCTCTGCTTCCTCAATGGAAGACGTGTTGGTGGGATTAAGGAGGTCTTCGAAGTATTCCGCCCACCGAAACACGACGTCCCGAGTCGAGGTCAGCAGCACACCACCCCCACTATAAACAGTGTTGGTACTGCTTCACTAGCAATCTTTTAACAGCAAACTCTGCACACACATAGAATAAAGGAGTGACAACTTTTTTTCAAGTTCAAGAATTTAATAACAGAAATAAAATGAACATCCGGAGAACATCACTATGTAATGCTGTTTATCTGAATTAACATAATATTTCGATTAACAAATCCTCTCTACTAGGCTGGTGAAACTTAACTAAACTACTAAGCAAAATGAAGATAAAAATAGGAACTATTTACATGCAAAGTTAACAAAAGACAAAACAAAAGTGGTTGATTATAACCAGATTAATTCAATGAATCCTTGTTCACTGCAGATCTGATTGCAAAAATCAGGGAATGGAGTTAAAAACATTTCACATGTGTTTCAATCCATTCGCAATGCAAAGCCCAAGTTAACCAGAACCTTATTTTGAGTAAATAATATTTTAAAGACTCATTTGCTCAGTAAAATCATTTAACTTTATAGCTGATCTTATTAATGCAATTCTCCCTCCGGGCGCCTGGGGTCGCTGTAGCGATCGGTCGCTAATTCGATTAAAGTCTAAAGTTATCAAAATAGACCCTTTTCACAGTGACGTCATGCAACTTCCGTTCTGCGGAGAAGCAGGGTATCTTTATTTCCGCTTTCTCCGCCAGCAGTGTTTTTACATAGGGAATTCACACAGTCCCTCACCAATCTACCCAAATTTCGTTTGGGAGACGTGCACAGACTGGTACAAAAGCTTCCGGCCACACCAGCCTCCAGACTCGACAAAGATGACAAGTTCTTTGTGGAACAATACCTTTTCAATTATGAAGGTAAGAGCTTTGTCTTCTTAGCTCTGTTGTTAGCATAGATGCTAGGATAATGGTAGCTATGCTACCAACAGGACTTTTGCATAGCTCTCAACTCTCACGCATTGACCGTGTGACACACGCATTTCATCAATTGCACACGCTCACACGCATTACTTTGAAAATCTCAATCTTACAATGAAAATCTCACTCTTGAAACGCACGCGTACGGACGCTTCACGTCATGGCGGAACCAATTTGCGGTACAATGGTTTCCGCACGTGCAGTAGTAGCGGTTGAGAGGTATGACTTTTGTCATTTATTAGTTTTCTATTTCTCCTTTATATTGCTACGCTAGCTTTATTGCTATATCAGCTATTCTGTTTCACAGCTTTTAGCCAATGAGTCACACCAGGGATATAGTTGATGTATAATGTTGAGCCTTTTCTTACTTTGTTTTGGAACAGTGTCAATGCTGTTGGCCACTTGGTCACAGCTCTATGAATAAAAATGAGGAGCCTCATTCCCTCCCGTTTTTCCTTTTGTGTAGTATTTTACTGAGGTTGCAGACTTTTGCAGTATCCCTCAAAATT
Organism: Fundulus heteroclitus; assembly: GCF_011125445.2. Taxonomy (NCBI): domain Eukaryota; kingdom Metazoa; phylum Chordata; class Actinopteri; order Cyprinodontiformes; family Fundulidae; genus Fundulus; species Fundulus heteroclitus. The sequence goes on from NC_046382.1 coordinate 2,550,090, forward strand.
CCTCTGTGGGTTCAGTGTGTTTCTCAGTCTCGTCAGTAGATCTGGAGCCTCAATTAATAAAATAATTCTGCCCATTCCTGTTAAAACTGTGATAGTTTAGGACATCATAGGCTGAGAAAGACGCTGTCAATAATGTTGCAAGCACACTGCATGCACACTAATAATCAGTTAATTATAGTATTTATGGATTATGCTGCTGTCGGGGCAAACCCCTTGTGTCCTATACTGTTATTTTTCAGGAACTGACCAAAAAAAACATGGATTTTAAAAAACTTCAGACATCACACTTCATATATTTTAGTTATTTATTACATAGATACTTCATAGCAGCTTTGTCCATTTTACCTTTTACCTGTCCTGTTTATCCTGCTGCCTTGCTTCGGTTCCCCTCTGCCTTACAGAAGAGCCTGCTGCAGAGCTCTGGTGGGTTCTCCCCTGAACTGTCAATTATCTGCCGAGCTGTGGACCCTGCTGCCTGTTCCTGGTTCCTGGTTCCATCAGCTCCTGCCAACACCATCACCCTGTTCCCGTGCAGTTCTACCTCACTGGTTACATCACCCTCCATCCCATCAAACCTTCAATAAAGACTTTCATTTTAAGTCCCTTGTGTGTGGTTCTGGGTTCATCCATAGACAAATTAGACTTAGACAACTTTATTTGTCATTATGTATGCACAGAGTGTGTACAGAACGAAATTCCGTTTGCATACAGCTTGAGAATTACAGTAAATTACAGCAGTGATTTAACAGTAAACAATTGAAATGTAAACAATGCAGGAGAAAGAGACAGTGTGTGATCACAGTGTACAGGTGAGTATTTTTAAAAACCATTTGTATGTGCAGAAATTATTTAATTTCTCAGATTAATTTCCTTTCATTAACAAATTGATTTTGACAGCTCTAATAAAAATGTATGTGGTGACCCACTGAAATTATCTTGGGAAAAGCTAAATAAACTTATAACTCAATTATCTTAAATAAATAAAGATGGAGTTTAATTTGTTAAAGACCACTTGCAGAAACATAGGTGTCCTCGGAAGAGAACTGCTGACTGCAGGCGTAAGTGCTGCCACGAAGGATTTTAAAATTTGGCCCCTCGTCTCTTCTTATTGCCGTCACCCAACGGGCTCCAGTCTCAGCATCAGCTGGGAAGTCGTGAAAACTGAGATATGGAAAGTTTTTTTTTTTTTTTTTTTTTTTTTTTTTTTTGTTGTTCGAACACTGTGGGACACTGCAGTAGCGGTTTCTCTGTGATTGTGCCATGCTTGGTGGATATGTTGCTGCTGAGAGATGGACATAAGGAGGACAAGGGGAGAAAAAATAGAGTAATTATAAAACTTTTTAAAACCTTTATTTAACCAGATAAACTCCCATTGAGATTAAGATATCTTTTATAAAGGTTGATCTGACTAAGAGGTCAGCAGCATGTCATTACTAATACAGTATAATAAAACAATTTCAGGCTTCTACTTAAAATATACAGTATTTTGCACAAAAACTAAATAAAAAGTGCATTAATATAAGTGCAAATAATATTATGAAGAAAATTCATTATAATACACAGAAAATTCAGAAACAGAAGTAATGTCCAATAGACCCACGGTCGTTATTTTTTTAGGAATGAACAAAAAGATTCAAATGGAATAAGATCTTTTTAATTCGGTGACTGCAATTATATATAACACGTCAACATAATCAAGTAAGGGGAACAATGTAGCAGATGTCTCTTTTTTCACTCAGTGAACAAGATTTATTTCTATAATAGCAAAGCTACAGTAATCATTTTATAACATCTACATCAGATTAATGACAGGTAAAGTAAGCTAACAAGCTGCTCCATGTTAGCTTTGATCTTCATGTTACTGTCCCGATCAAAGCATCTATATAACAGCAATGATTGCTACCAATACTAAGGAAAATAAAGATAGTCAATGCGACACATTGTGGTCTCAGTCTTACCTTATGAAATCGCGCTGATTATCAGTGAAACACGTCTTCACCTCTCGAATTTTCTATGTAAAAGCATGCAGCCGGAAGTAAAGATACCCTGCTCCGCTTCAAAACGGAAGTTGAGTGACGTCATGTGAAAAGGGTCTATTGCCTTTAAAACAACATTAATATTCGATATTAAAGGGGGAATAAGGGTCATAGCTCTATTGGCCAATGGCAGAGCAGAATGGTTAAGCTTTATGCTTTAAAACGAGCTCCTTTGAATGTCCGGGAGTCGGAAGAATTCTGGTAGGACGTTCAGCATCAACTTTAAAGACTTTAGCTTTATTTTTAGTCATAATGAGTGGGCTGGATAACGTAAACATTAATGTCCCATCAATGTATGAAAAACTTGTGGAGATAACCTTTGTTATAACCATAAAAACACACTTGACAAAGACATGGTACGGAATGCTAGCTAGAGTTATCCCATTAGCCCTTTGTTTTAAAGCCACCATGTGTCCAAACGGCTTACAAAACATTTACAAACAAACCATTTAACTTCTCCCTCAGCTATGTGCCCAAACCTGTCTTTTGCCTTGTGTGAGTTCTGCCCACTTTGGCCATCCAAAAGCAGGGAGAATAGTTGGCTTGTTCTTGGCAGGCTAGTGTTTAGCTCTGCAGCTATGAGCTAACCATCAGCGTGGTCGGGCAGCTTGGCAAAGCGTGGTCGGGATCGAAGGCCTGGTCTCTGCCCAATCTCTGATCTGGATGCAGTCCGATTTAAGCAGGTTCTCCTCAGCACTCAACAGCGGGTCCTTCTGCCGGTTTTTCAGCTCTGTCTGGGTTCGCTTCCTGTAACGGCTGAGGAGAAATAAAACAAAGCTGTTTTTGGCATGCAGGATCCTTCCTCCTGCTCCCAATGCTGAGGTTAAGACAGCAGACTTAACTCTGATTTTCCCGGTTATCCCCGTGCGAAGAGGGATCTCTCAGGTGCTGGCTTGTGTGCCGGTCAGGCCTGGCCAGGGCCTATAGTCCGAGGCAGCTTTTCCTGGTCTGCTCCAGGGAGAGGTGGTCTGAGCAGCTTGGAGTCTGAAGTGAGGTCTGAAGAGGGAAGTCTGAGAAGGGGGTGGTCAGAAGCTCTCTGACCTTTTATCTGTGGGGTGTTTACAGAAGCACCCTGCTGAGAGAGAGGGGTTGTCCTTGCTGGCACTCTGTGTTTTGTGGCTGTTGTCAGACATCAATCTGACCTCAATTATTTTTAATTCAATTCAATTTTATTTATATAGCGCCAAATCATGAAACATGTCATCTCAAGGCACTTTACAAAATCAAGTTCAATCATATTATACAGATTGGGTCAGATTATACAGATTGGTCAAAAATGTCCTATATAAGGAAACCAGTTGATTGCATCAAAGTCCCGATAAGCAGCATTCACTCCTGGGGAACCGTAGAGCCACAGGAAGAGTCATCTGCATTGTACATGGCTTTGCTGCAATCCCTCATACTGAGCAAGCATGAAGCGACAGTGGGAAGAAAAACTCCCCATTAACGGGAAGGAAAACCTCCAACAGAACCGGGCTCAGTATGAACGGTCATCTGCCTCGACCGACTGGGGTTATTTATTATTTTCAATCATGGCTTTATGGTACAACAGACCTGAGACCTGCATGAAGGACCCGGAGCCGCTTCCTTATAGCCATGCTTCGAGCTAGCTGCCTGCTTGCTGCTCAGACAACCAGCCTTCACCCTGCTTCAGCTGCTTCCAACTGGATGTACCAAAGTGAACCAAACTGACACAGAGGGTAAAGTTAAATGGTTTATTTAAAACAATTTTATTGTTTTGTTTGAGGTTTGACTTAATTAAAAGCCCTGAAGCTTACAGGTTAGTTACTGTAATTATTATGGAAACCAAGCTTTACTGATGTGTTTTAATGGTTATTACAAACTTTTTTTTCACAAGAGTTTTATACACTGATGGGATATTAATGTTTGTGTTGTCTGGTCCGCTTATTACGACCACATAGTTCTGAAAAGTATTTTAAATTAGCGCTGAATGTCCGCTAGCATAGCACTGTTAGCTTCCCGAATAACATTAGTGTTACCACCGAGTCAACGCAACTACGGTTCGTTTTAAACATAATGCTTGTTTTTGTTTTACTCTTCCATCGTTTGATAGTGCTATGAGCATTATTACGGCATTATATGGAACAGTAATGTCAATTCAATTGTGTTTTGTATAAATTTAGGATTAACTCGTTCAGCGACTGATCACTGACCCCTAGCTTCCAGGAGGAATAATCACATAAATAAATTCAAGTGTCCTAAAGTTATGGATTTAAATCATTCTTTAAAATTTTATTTCATCAAATAATGTTTTGTTTAACTTAGGATTTGCATTGTGAATGGGCTAAAACTAAGGCTGTCAGTTTTAACGTGTTATTAATGCGTTAACTTTGTCAGACCATAACCCACGTTAATTGCGTTAATGCTTTTTTTTTCCCCGCAGCGCTCTCCGAACTGTGTTTTTTGCCGTCGGCGCTTTCCGCATTTCCAAGATTGCTAAACTGTAGCAGACTGCTAAACTGGTGCAGATCACCAGTTTTAGCAGAGATGGTCCTGAAGATGAGTTTTTACACACTGATAACATTGCAGAAACCCATCCTATACACCATACTTTAATGCTTATTAATATGTTGTCTTTTTTGTCTCTAAAATGTAAAATTAGAATTACTTTATATGCAAATGCTTAATACCACGATTGTCTTTGTTTAAGAGGCAAAAAAAATTTAATATATAAATTTCGGCATGAAATATTTATTTATTTACACATTTGTTTACACATTGTGTAAATATCATGGCATTATGATTAGCGATTTAGCCACTGTTGGCCAGAGATTACCATCTTATGGCACCAGGATATTTTCATTCCGATTCTGAAAATGCTTGAAAAGAAAAAAATGAAAAAATTTTTTGTACAAGCATATTTTTCACTAGTGTCATTTATTGCAAAATTACATCTTAAAATGTCCAAATAGGCTTTTACACTTTCAGAAATTAAAAATTAATCTCAAGTTAACTATTGAAATTATGCAATTAATCGCGATTAAGCTTTTTAATCGTTTGACAGCACTAGTTGAAACACATGGAATCACGTTTATGTCATAAGTCACGCGAGCAAAATAAACATATATTTGCATGTATGTTGAACTACTTCTGCGCATGGTTTAGCTACTGCCGTGCAATAAACTGCCGCTTCGAGAGGAGAAAATTGCTCTCCATGCGCGCTCTGGATCTCACCGCATGCATGATTTTCTATCCAGTAGCCACACTGTAAAGCGTCTCTGTGCTCGGACTGATTTTCTCCTTGTGCGAAGGAAAATGGTTTTGACAGGTTGGGCGGAGACAAACCAGTGCATATTTAAAAAAACTCAGAGCTGCATGTTAAATATAAAAAAGGTGTCTGACTTTTACACTCACCAGTGCTACATATTATTGGCATCCGTTTGTTATATTTTGCAACACTTTCTGTCTACATGTAGAATTGAACTGGCTGCAGGAATTTGAAACAATGTTTTGGTCTGAAGGACCTTTTAAGTAGTTCACCTAAATTTAATAAATTTATCAAACTCTATAACTCGGAACGAGTTATAGAGTTTGATAAATTTATTAAATTTAGGTGACCTTGGCGTTCCGATCCTCGGCTGCAGAAGCTGGCTCTTGGGACGTGGAATGTCACCTCTCTGGTGGGGAAGGAGCCTGAGCTTGTGCGCGAGGTTGAGAGGTTCCGACTAGAGATAGTCGGACTCACCTCGACGCACCGCTCTGGCTCCGGAACCAGTCTCCTTGAGAGGGGCTGGACATTCTTCCACTCTGGAGTTGCCCATGGTGAGAGGCGCCGAGCTGGGGTTGGCATACTTGTTGCCCCCCATCTCGGTGCCTGCACGTTGGGGTTTTCCCCGGTGAACGAGAGGGTGGCCTCCCTCCGCATCCGTGTGGGGGGACGGGTTCTGACTGTTGTTTGCGCTTATGCGCCAAACAGCAGTTCAGATTACCCACCATTTTTGGAGTCCTTGGAAGGGGTACTGGAGAGTGCCCCTCCTGGGGACTCCCTCGTTTTGCTGGGGGACTTCAACGCTCACGTGGGCAATGACAGTGGGACCTGGAGGGGCGTGGTTGGGAGGAATGGCCCACCTGATCTGAACTCGAGTGGTGTTTTGTTGTTGGACTTCTGTGCTCGTCATGGATTGTCCATCACAAACACCATGTTCAAGCATAAGGGTGTCCATATGTGCTCTTGGCACCAGGACACCCTAGGTCGCAGTTCAATGATCGACTTTGTTGTCGTTTCATCTGACCTGCGGCCGCATGTCTTGGACACTCGGGTGAAGAGAGGGGCGGAGCTCTCCACCGACCACTACCTGGTGGTGAGTTGGCTCCGATGGCGGGGGAGGAAGCCGGTCCGACCGGGCAGGCCCAAACGCACTGTGAGGGTTTGCTGGGAACGTCTGGCGGAGTCCCCTGTGAGGCGGAGCTTTAACTCCCACCTCCGGGAGAACTTCAAACACGTCCCGAGGGAGGCGGGGGACATTGAGTCTGAATGGACCATGTTCCACGCCTCTATTGCTGAGGCGGCTAGTCGGAGCTGTGGCCGCAAGGTTGTCGGTGCATGTCGCGGCGGCAACCCTCGAACCCGCTGGTGGACACCAGCGGTGAGGGAAGCCGTCAAGCTGAAGAAGGAGTCCTACCGGGCTTTTTTGGCCTGTGGGACTCCGGAAGCAGCTGATGTGTACCGGCAGTCGAAGCGGCAGGCGGCTCGGCTGGTCGCCGAGGCAAAAACTCGGGCGTGGGAAGAGTTCAGAGAGGCCATGGAGAAAGACTTCCGTACGGCTTCGAAGCGATTCTGGTCCACCATCCGGCGTCTCAGGAGGGGGAAGCAGTGCAGTACCAACACTGTTTACAGTGGGGGTGGTGTGCTGCTGACCTCGACTCGGGACGTCGTGCGTCGGTGGGCGGAATACTTCGAAGACCTCCTTAATCCCACCAACACGTCTTCCATTGAGGAAGCAGAGCCTGAGGACTCTGGGTCGGGTTCTCCCATCTCTGGTGCTGAGGTTGCCGAGGTTGTTAAAAAGCTCCTCGGTGGCAAGGCTCCGGGGGTGGATGAGATTCGCCCTGAGTACCTTAAGGCTCTGGATGTTGTGGGGCTGTGTTGGTTAACGCGGCTCTGCAACATTGCGTGGACATCGGGGGCAGTTCCCCTGGATTGGCAGACTGGGGTGGTGGTCCCCCTATTTAAAAAGGGGGACCGGAGGGTGTGTTCCAACTACAGAGGAATCACACTCTTAAGCCTCCCTGGTAAGGTCTATTCAGGGGTTCTGGAAAGGAGGGTCCGTCGGATAGTCGAATCTCGGATTCAGGAAGAGCAGTGTGGTTTTGGTCCTGGCCGTGGAACACTGGACCAGCTCTATACCCTCAGCAGGCTCCTGGAGGGGGCATGGGAGTTTGCCCAACCAGTCTACATGTGTTTTGTGGATCTGGAGAAGGCATTCGACCGTGTCCCCCGGGGGATCCTGTGGGGGGTACTCCAGGAGTATGGAGTACCGGACCCTTTAATAAGGGCTGTCAGGTCTCTGTACGACCGGTGTCAGAGTCGGGTCCGCATTGCCGGCAGTAAGTCGGACTCGTTTCCGGTGAGAGTTGGACTCCGCCAAGGCTGCCCTTTGTCACCGATTCTGTTCATAACTTTTATGGACAGAATTTCTAGGCGCAGCCAAGGTGTTGAGGGGATCCGCTTTGGTGGCCTTAGGATTGCGTCTCTGCTATTCGCGGATGACGTGGTCCTATTGGCTTCATCAGGGCGTGATCTACAGCTCTCACTGGAGCGGTTCGCAGCCGAGTGCGAAGCGGCCGGGATGAAAATCAGTGCCTCCAAATCCGAGACCATGGTCTTGAACCGGAAAAGGGTAGAGTGCCTTCTCCGGGTTGGGGAGGATGTCCTGCCCCTAGTGGAGGAGTTCAAGTATCTTGGGGTCTTGTTCACGAATGAGGGGAAGATGGAGCGGGAGATCGACAGGCGGATTGGTGCAGCGTCTGCTGTGAAGCGGGCGCTGTACCGATCCGTTGTGGTGAAGAGAGAGCTGAGCCAAAAGGCCAAGCTCTCGATTTACCGGTCGATCTACGTTCCTACCCTCATCTATGGTCACGAGCTTTGGGTCGTGACCGAAAGAACGAGATCCCGGATACAAGCGGCTGAAATGAGTTTTCTCCGTAGTGTGTCTGGGCTCTCCCTTAGAGATAGGGTGAGGAGCTCAGTCATCCGGGGAGGACTCAGAGTAGAGCCGCTGCTCCTCCACGTCGAGAGGAGCCAGTTGAGGTGGCTCGGGCATCTGGTCAGGATGCCTCCTGGACGCCTCCCTGGAGAGGTGTTCCGGGCACGTCCCACCGGGAGGAGGCCCAGGGGAAGACCCAGGACACGCTGGAGGGACTATGTCTCCCGGCTGGCCTGGGAACGCCTTGGGATTCCTCCTGAGGAGCTGGCCCAAGTGGCTGGGGAGAGGGACGTCTGGGCCTCCCTACTGAAGCTGCTACCCCCGCGACCCGACCCCGGATAAGGAGAAGACGACGGACGGACGGAAACTCTATAACTCTATCTTATTCTATAATGTGGAGTTAAGGACAATATTATTTTCTCATCATGATGCAAACCAGGTGGAAGCTCATATATATATATATATATATATATATAGAACACATTTTTATAAAAAGGAGTTTTATGCGGTCCCCAGCTACTTGGGGACCGCATAATAATATTCCATCAATCTAAAAAGCAGCATTTCTAATTAAAACTGATGCACAAGGTAGGATACACAAAGAAGGCCTATCATAAGCTCCTGTGAAAATGTTTAGGGACCTTCTTTAAAGCATTGGCTGTGCTTCTGTTTTTTCTTGAACCCATGCTCTCCTGCAAGTTTAACATTTTCTATGGTCTTGCGTGACTGGGATGATAACCACTTAAAATGTCCAAATAAATCCAGGGATATTGTCTTAATCAGACATCAGCAGCCAGAAAATAGTGCATTAAATGGTAAATGGACTGAACTTATATAGCGCTTTTCCAGTCATGCTGACTACCCAAAGCGCTGTACACTATAGCCACATTCACCCAGTCGCTCTCACTAACACGCACACATTTATACACCGAGACACAGCTCAGTAGGCAACTTGGGGTTAAGTGCCTTGCCCAAGGGCACATCGACATGTGGCAAGGGGAAGCTGGAATCGAACCAACAACCTTCTGGTTGCCAGACGACTACTCAACCCATCAAGCCACAGTCGCCCACTTGTGCATCATCTCCCCCCACCCACCAAAAAAGAAAAGTTACTGTATTAATCTGTTTAGGTTGCTCTGAGTCTATCAACAGGCTACAGGCAAGAAGCTCACACCAGCTCATCACAGTTTAAAGTATTTATCTTTGAGCATAATTATCTCAGTATAAATTTGGGTCTGGAAATACATTTTTAAATAAACAAACCATTCAGCTTTTATTGCCCTCTGACAAAAACTTTTGTTTTTGTATTGAATAAAATAAAGCAAAGTCATGGCCATAATGGGCAATGTTTATGTATGTTGGGTCCAAATATGCCATTGTTCATTTATAGGCTACTTAGCACCTGACAAAGCTGTAATCACATATTCACAACATATTAGAAAAAGTTCTGTAGTATCACTCTCAGCTTCATTTTCAAGCATAGAATAAATAAGGCAAAAACAGTCAGTGTTCCATGACTTCCATGTTCTTCTCTTGTCCATGTGTATGGTCTGTGTGTGTATAAAAAAGTGTATGTAGCAGAATGAGATGTTCAGCATGTCAGTAAATGAGTATCAGTGTAAATGTAGAGCCAGAGGTTCTAGAACTTAGCTCAGTTGGAGACAAACGTTTGCTGTTGTCTTTACACAGCCTCCAGCAGGAGACATATCTTGTTAATCGGCTTTTCCAGCTCATTTGTTCTCGTCTTGACCCGAACACGTTGTACCAATCCACATGCATCGGCCATGGTTTCTGTGATGCGTCCAATAGGCCAAGAATTTCTTGGAGCAGCCTCGTCAACAATTAGCACCACATCATCAATGGCAAAGTTCCTGCGAGTCTTGTTCCATTTCCGTCGTTCTTGCAACATGGGGAGATATTCTTTCACCCACCGTTTCCAGAACAGATCCACAATGTATTGGGCTTGTTTCCAACGTCTCCGTATGTACAGGTCCTCCTTTTTGAACAAACCTGGCGGCAGCACAGGCTTACCTTTTAACTGGAGCAAATGATTTGGAGTAAGAGCCTCTAAATCATTGGGATCTTCAGAAGAAGGTGTAATCGGGCGATCGTTTAATATAGCCTCCACCTCACATAAAACTGTGTGCAAGCCTTCATCGTCTAGTACTTGCTGGTTTGTGATGGAGCACAGTACTCTCTTTATTTCCTGCACCAGGCGCTCCCATACACCACCATGATGGGCTCCATAAGGAGGGTTGAAGGTCCACTTTATGCCATCTTGTGCTAAGCATTTCCTTGACTTGTCCTCTGCGGCAGATGAACCTCCTGATGGTGTTTATGCAGGAATCTGTGTCGAGAGAATGTGCCACCTCAAGGTGAACTGCACGACAGGTTAGGCATGTGAAGAGAACTCCATATCTTTTAACAATAGTTCTCCCTCTCTTCACTTCTATTGGTCCAAAGTAATCAGCACCAACATACATAAATGGTGGAAGATCAGTTGAGATTCTGTTAATAGGAAGATCTGACATTTTTTGCTCACCTGGCTTTTGTCGTTGACTTTGACACACCATACAGTTTCTGATTATCTTTCTGGCTGCTGAATTAGCATGAGGGATCCAGTGCTGTCGCCGAAGGGTAGAAAGCATGTGATTTCTTCCTCTGTGTCCAACTTTTTCATGGATGTGTTGAAGAATGAGCTTTGAAACATGGCTTTCTTTGGGAAATATTGCAGGATGTTTTGTTTTTTCAGGTAATGCTGCTTTGCTCAGTCTGCCGCCCACTCTCAACACACCATCAGTAACAACAGGATCAAGCTTGTACAGATGACTTGACTTCTTCACTGCACCAGAGCTCAGGGCAGCCATTTCAGTACCAAAATGTTTTCTCTGCACAAAGCTCACTATGGCTTCCTCAGCCTTGAACAGATCATCAGTTGTGAGCTGAGCATCTGTTTTATTGTCCTGCTTGTCACACATTTGATTTCCACAGTGTGCAGTTAGCAATTTCTTTGTTCGTAGCATTTCTTTTAGTTTCAGGATCCATGCTACACATCTTTTTAGCTGTGTCCAACTGGAAAAGTACATTAGCAGCTTGGTGGTGGGACACACTTCTTCCAGCACAGCTGCACATGTCAAGACCTGCTCTTTAACCTCTGGATCAGCTTCCAAATGAACAGGTATTTGTTTAACCACTGCTGGCCATTGGATCTCAGGTTTTGTGAGAAATTCCGGCCCACTGATCCAGGTGGAAGACTTTAAAAAAGAACCAATCTTCATGCCTCGAGAGGCTGGGTCAGCTGGATTCAACTTTGAGCTGATGTATCTCCACTGAGTGACCTTTGTAAGATCACGAATAATGGACACTCTATTAGCTACATATGTTTTGAACCGTGTCGTTGTGTTTGCAATGTACTGCAGGACGAATGTACTGTCAGACCAAAAGACTGATTCACTCATATTGAGTCCAAGTTGAACTGACAGCATCTTGTCTAGTCGCACAGCTAAAACTGCAGCAGCAAGTTCAAGTCGTGGTATAGTAATTTGTTTTACTGGTGCTACCCTTGCTTTACCAATAACAAAGGAAACACACACTTCCTGTTTACTATTAGATAGCCTAAGATAAGACACAGCACCAAACCCAGTTTCACTGGCATCACTAAAGTGATGCAGTTGTGCACTTCTTATTTCCCCAAATACTTTGGGTGTGATGCATCTTCTGATACTTAAGTTGTCAAGAAGAACTAAATCTTTGACCCACTTGTCCCAAACTTGTGCTATTTCTAGTGGAATTGTCTCATCCCAGCCAAACTTCAGTTTACATAAATGTTGAAGAATCTGTTTAGCAGTGAGAATAACTGGAGCTAAGAAACCCAAAGGGTCGTAAATAGAGCTGACGATGGACAAAATACCACGTCTTGTTAGTGGTTTGTGCTCGTTTACAATGCTAAAGGTGAAAACATCCTGTTCAACGTCCCATTGCACCCCCAGGGCTCTTTCAGTGGGAAGCTGTTCCCGGCTAAGATCTAGCATCCTTACACCTGTTGCTCTGTTTTCCTCAGGGATCTGAGAGAGGACAGAGCGCTCACTACACACCCATTTATTGAGCCTAAATCCCCCCTTGGCACACACCTCAGTGAGTTGTTGATAAAGAGAAATGGCCTGATCAACAGTCTGGACAGACCTGAGACAGTCATCTACATAGAAGCTGTGTCTGATTGTATTAATAACCTCTTCTGGGTACAGATGTTGGTTGTCATCAGCAGTCTTTAAAAGTGCATATGTGGCACAACTAGGGGAAGAGACTGCACCAAAAATATGGACCAACATTCTATGCTCAACAAGGTCTTTTGTGATGTCACCATGGGGCCACCAGAGAAAACGTAGGTAATTTACATGTTCCTGAGCAACTCTGACTTGGTGGAACATGCCTTTAATGTCTGTCATAAGGGCAATTGGACCATGCTGAAAACGAAGGAGCACTCCTAATAAGGTGCTAGTCAAGTCTGGTCCCTGTAACAGCTCTTTGTTCAATGATGTTCCAGCATACATTGCAGCACAATCATAGACAACACGCAGTGTTTTCTTACGGGGGTGGTAGACCCCATGATGAGGTATGTACCACACCTTTCCTTCTTCATGTTCCATTTGATCTTGTGGTATGATTTCTGAATGCCCTTCCACATCAACATTATGCATAAATTCTTTGTACTCGTCAAAGAATAGCTTATCTTTCTGAAATCGTTTTAACAGATATTGCGCCCTCTGCTGGGCAACCTGTTTGTTGTTGGGCATTTTTACTTCAGGTAATAATGACCATCTTTAAGCACCGCTGACTTTGACATGATGTCCATGAACTGTTTGTCTTCTACAGACATTTCAGTATGCTCATTGCACTTGTGCTCTACAAAATCCTGGTTATACTGACTGACCAGCATTTCTTCCAAACTTCTTATAGAGATACGGTTCACCTGAATAGAACCAACAACATGTCCATTTTCTTCACTACCCTGACTGAGTGGACCATTAACAACCCAACCAAGGCGTGTTAGCACAGCATAAGGCCCACTACCTTCACTGTTAACTATTTTCCAAGGTTCCAATGCTTTGGGAGAATTTACACCAATGAGCAGCCCAATACCAGCATCTATTGGTGTCAACTCAACAACTTTTAGGTAAGACCATTTTCTTAAGTCTTCCTCTTTAGGGATGTTTTCTTTAGTGACAGGAATGGATTGTTGAGTATAAACATCAGGCAACTTCAAGTATTCATTTTCTTTTAAAGCAGCTACTTCCAAACCAGATATTCTATAGCTACTTACAGGCTTTTCCTGACCCATGGTTTTTAGCATGATTTCCACTTTTTTTCCAGATGCATTTAACTGCATCATCAAAGCCTCTGTACAAAATGTTGCAGAGCTGCCTGGATCTAGAAAGGCATAAGTCTCCACAATCTTTGTCCCCTTTTCCAACTTTACTTTTACTGGGACGACTGACAGAACACACTCATTAGACCCGGCCCCAGTGTAACTACCAACATTTAAAGATACAAGAGCATTTGAGACTAGTGACTCTTTATCCACAGCCTTAACTGCTTGGTACTGCTGCTTTGTTATTTCAATATGCAGAACAGTAGGGTGACTTTTATTACAGGTGAGGCATGTTAGACGTTGTGGACAGTTCTTACTGATATGCCCCTTCTGTAAGCAACCAAAGCATATACCTTTATTTTTAAGGAATGTCACCTTTTCTTTGTTGGCTTTCTGCTTAAATGAGTCACATTTTTCTATGCAATGATTTCTATCACAAAATAAGCACCGAGCTTGAACTACCTTTGTAACCTCATGGTTAAACTGGACCTGTTTGTCATTGTTCTGTTTAGAAACTACAGCAACAGAAGTGGCAAAACTGCTACTTTTAGTTTTAAAAGAAACCTTTGATGGTTTTAAAGCCATCTTTTCTTTTGCAGTTTGACCTCTAATGCAGCTTTTGTTTGTTTTTCCAGAAAATCAAGAAGATCTTTAAACTTTGCTCTACGGTTATACTTTTCTGCTATGTCAACCACAATCAGTCGCCAATTGTCACGAAGTCTAAAAGGCAACTTTGAAACAAGAATTCTCATGTTGGTTGAGTTTTCAAGCTCATCGATAAACCCAGCTTCATCCATGGTGTTGAAACAACTTCTTAAAAAGAATGTATAAGCTCTTAAAGCTGCAGCATCATCAGACTTTAAAACTGACCAACTTACAGCTTTGTCTATAAATGCAGATGTTATTTTTGCTCTGTTACCAAAGTTCCACTCAAGCTGTCCTTTTGCTTCCAAATAAGCAGTTTGTGGACTCATATGCATACAACTTCTCACTAAAGCTTTAGGCTGACCAGTGGTAAACTGTTCTAAGTAATAAAGCCTGTCCTGCATGTTATCCGTCTTAGCTTCTATTCCTTGCTCAAATGCCTTAAGAAAGGACCTAAAATGCAAAGGATCTCCACTAAAAACAGGGATTTCTACAGATGGCAGGAGTGACATTCTTTGCTGTTTCACAAGCATCTCAGTGATTTCATTCGGCTTCTTCATAATCTCTGTTAAAGCACTACTATGAACATCAACCTGAGAAGATATTTGTCTTAGGCTTCCCCTTTCTGATTTCACTTTTAATGTTTTATTATTAGGTGTCTCTTGGGGCATTGGCAAAGGTGCAAGAGTAGACAATCGTTTCTGTGTTCTTGGAGCCTTTTCAGCTGTAGCAGCGGGTATGAACTCCGTAGATGTGGCAGAAACTGATGCATCCTGGTTTGCGACACCAGCGCTGGAAACATGACTTTTCTGATCTTGCGTAGAGTTGTAGATTTTCCTCTTTGCATCCGCCTTCGCCAGTTTGGTTCTCAAAGCCAATGCTTCTTTTCTTGCTTTTAACTGAAGTTCTTCCAACTCGAGCGCATGTTTTTCTTGCAGCGCATCCACCTCCGCTTTCAGAGCGGCTCTTTCCACCTCGGCTTCCATCAGCGCCATTGAAGCTGCATGGGAACTCTTACTGCGCGCACTTGAAGCTTTACTCACTATACTGGGCGCTTTGCTGACTGGTTTAGCTGCGGACCCAGATAGCCTTTCAGAATCTTTGTCGATTTGTTGCGCAATCTGTGAGACGCTGTCATCTGGATCAACGTTATGGTCATGAGATGCCGCCTTGGTTTCAACATCAAACGCTGAACACACTTGGCTCTTCTGTGTATCAGGATCTCCATCCATCCAAGTCTCAATGTCATCCAAGAACTCTTTAAAACTGATCAGCTTTGGTTCGTACCAATCACCATGATCGGTTTCTTTTTCCTCATCGCTCAGCAGTCTTTGAACTGAAGATTGCAAGTCCATAAACTCCGCTAAATAATTATTAAGTTTTCATATGCTCGTCTATGGAGGATTTTGATTCTCCAGCATCAATTAAAGCATGAATGTCATTTCTTTTTCTTGTCAGCACGCCGAGTTTGGCTCTGCGCCTTTTAATTAAATTAAAGAGTTCTCTTTCCTTTTGAAATCCTTCATCTTGTTCATCCATTTTCAACACAAATTTCGTTACTCCAAATCCAAAAGAAAATTGTCAAAAACAAACTTTTTTCTTTACAGTTTAGCGTATCTGCTCTTTCCATCAAAGTATCGCATTTACTCACGAACTTTGTGCGTCTTCTCCAAGTCCATTCCGTGAAGTTTCAGCCTCATAAGTGCGATCATCCAATCTTCCAAGCTTGTCCAAAAAATGATTTTTTGACCTTTTTATTTTCAGTTTCAAACATTTTCCCTGTTCTGTTTTCAAGCAGGCTTGTTTCTGGATTGTGGTGTGCTGGGAGGAAGTCACATGACGTGATGTCATCAGAAGTACTGAGTGTTTTGTTAAATTGAGTACTGTATTTTTGATTGTAAGTTTATTTTTTTCCTTATTATTATTTTGTATCATTTAATCTATTTGAGTTAGAAGTAATTGCTTAGATGTTTTTGTTTGTTTGGTTTTTGTTTGCTTGTTTGAACTTCCTGTGGGCGGAGCCTGTGGCTTTAAAAGCAGGGCTCTGCTCCACATGGAGGCAGTCTGTGGTTAGACTCCAGAGAAGTCACACTGAGGGTGAAAGACTGTAACATGGAAGGTACTGTTTTTTTGGTCTACTTTTTAACCTGCCTGGACGTCCTTGTATATATTCTGCACCTGCCATCTTTGGCTCACCTGAAAGAAAAACTGAATAAATTTCACTAAAGAGATCTCCGGCCTTGGCCAGTCATTTATGTTTGACCAAGCAAACATACACATGGACAAGAGAAGAACTATGTGGCCATTTATGATATATTTTTTGGATTGTATTTTCTAACAATTTAGTTTTCTTCTTTTGGGTAGTTGGAATATATTTAAGTTAGTTTAGAACCAAAATTTGTAATTAATTTTTAGATTTGAAATGTTTAGATTACGTTGTTAATTGTTAGACCCTCCCATTAATTTAAGTAATTAAGAACACACCGGGTGCTTGGTGGAGATGTATCGTTTGGTAAATGTCTGGTGTGGACGGGAGGTTTTGTAAATGATTTTTTGACCACTTTTAGAACTTCAAACGGCAAATTTAGATTATTTTTCGTTTTCAACAAGTTGTAAGACATTTTTTAGTCTTTATTTTGTCTATATTTTTTTTAAGAAATAAATCCCATATTTTTGCAAACCAATGAAGTAAGAAGTGCGTACAAATCAAACCACCTGTTACCACCCACGGCCTATATTGGAATTTTGGTTTTTTTTGGAACATGGAAGGCCGCGACAGCCATAATGGGCAATGTTTATGTATGTTGGGTCCAAATATGCCATTGTTCATTTATAGGCTACTTAGCACCTGACAAAGCTGTAATCACATATTCACAACATATTAGAAAAAGTTCTGTAGTATCACTCTCAGCTTCATTTTCAAGCAGCAACTGCACCTCAGCCAGTTGCTGCTCATTGAGTGGACATGGAAATTCAGGGACCACTATTGCACCATCCACATGTCCGTCATACTCAGCAGCAACGTCCTAGTCAATGTCAGGCTCTTGGATGTACTTATTAAAACAAAAGAAACAAGAAAATTCAGCAGTTAATGCACAAATAAATAATACAATAATCTTGAGTGTTGAGTTTTGTGACCTAAAATTCTACATATTCTACACAAAGGTTTTCGTTTAAGGAAAGTCCCCTGAAATGTCTGTCACATTATACCCTGGAATTGTTACAGTAAGATTGGAGCAAGGGACATGAACATTAGTTTGGAACACACATTTATTTTATGATGGGGTTACTAGCAGATCAAAGCAGATCAAAGCTGCAATCATGAATAAAGTTTTAGGCATTTCACAGAGTGAAATCACAACTCACCTTCCCTGCTAGGAATATTTTTTAAATAACAATGAAAATAATCTGCGTGCATTTGGACAGTAGAAGGAAAATGAAGGGCATCATGTAACGTAACAATGTAAAATCCCAGCTGAGGCTGAAACTATGAATCTCAGAGACAATAGTGTTTACCGCATCACTTTGTAGCTTGAGATAATGAACTAACAAGTAGAAATAAATGAGGCCTCAGTGTTTCCCACAGGTATCACAGTATTCATTTGTGTACTGTGATACAGTCACTATCATTACTATGATGTTATATCTTAATATTACAGTTGCCATTTATGAATTTATATTATAGCTGTATTTTTTTAATTTTTGGTGTGCAATGTAAATAACATTTTCTGTACTTCAAATACACTTATTTGATGATCATAAAAGCTCAAACATGGTATTTTTCAAAATGAGACAAAAACCTCAGGATTGTCTGGCTGATCCATCGAGTAAACCATCATTCCGGTTTGCCAGAGCTGCTCTGATTACCCTCCGTCCTAATTGGATGGTTGTTCCAGCCTTCATGTATCACGTGAACTGCAAAAAGGTCCTCTGCAAAGGAGAGGAAATCTTCATTAGTTGTTGTTTGTTTGTTTTTGTTTTTTTTTTTTGGGGGGGGAGGTTTCATACACTTTCCCTCATAATTCTTTGATGCTTTTCCAAGTGTAATATTCCAGTCAGTACTGTTGAATAATATTCTATGTAAGATGTTTGCACTGCATTATAACATATGCAAAACAAACCAGAAAAGATAAAGGGCAAATTCGTCCCTTATTCCCAATCATGAAACTAAGCCCTGGAGGAAATATCAGGAAGGTGATCAGTCTTTAGGTTGTGCAGTGGGCTGTAGTTTTTTGAGGTCACACAAGTTCTGACATCACGCAACAGCCATTTAATCCTACACACTCAGAAAACAACAATTATGTTTAACTTCAAAGACTTGTCAGATAATAAAATATCAGTATGGTTACAGTCAACATTTTTCTGTAATTATATCTGAAAGACATGCAGGAGCTTGAAACCTTTGATTGTGGACACTTTTCCAGGAATAAAACTTCCTCGATCTGTTTTTCACACACTGTGAACATGTATTGGGCTATTTCCACATTGTCTACCCCTTGGTCAGCTCTGACCCTGCAGCATTCACTAAAAGATCCAATAGCATGACTAGGAAATTATACAGCATAAAACTCAGGGAAATTATTTACATCATGTATGTCTGTGTAACTTAAGGTGAAGATTCTAAATATGATAGATTTTGACCAGAACACATTAAACCAAGTTAGATTCTTCTATTTTTAGCATCAAAACCTGAGAATATCAATATCATGATTGATTTAATAAACAATTTACTACATTAGTCTACAGGTAGAAGCTGCAAAAGAAAATGTCCCCTTGATGGGACATTTGTTTATAATGTTTTATGTCCACTAAATAAAACATTCAGATTTTTTAAAGAGATAAAATTAATGTTTTATTAGTTTATGCAGATATGTCAGCTACGCTACCATCAGTTAAGTGGGATAAATGGATGGTCGTGTGTCTAACCCGAGTTTCCAAGTTTATCTACGACTTCAGTGTTTTTAGCATTCTTTTTGAATGGGAACTGGGTAAATACAACTTCTGACCATTACAGTACATTGAATTAGCATTTTACCTTAGCACTGTAAGTTTGACTGTCATCTCTGAATGTGAATATTATTAGTTTAATAAAACCAAGACGTTTGCTGTCACTTACATGCAAATCCTCGAATGTTGCTGATGTATCTCTTTCCATTACTTATCGTCGAGGGGTAAATGTCAATACTGCAATGCCAAAATGAACCACACACATGCACAAACAGAGAAAGAGAGAGAATAATTTAAGCCGTGAAAAACACTAAAACATTGAAATACAAGTTAACATCAGAGTTAGTGTAACTGGTTCACCCTGCATTGTGTTCTATTCGTGTGTGGCTCGAAGAAGGACAAAGGCTGGATCTCGGTTGACTTGACATTTAATCTCTCTCTGTTTGAAGAAGACAGACTGTGATGAGTAATAGTACAATTTGGTCCAAAACACCTTCCTTAGGAAGCAGCATTAGACTACATGCATCCAGTTCTTGGACAGATAATTTAATTACATTGTTTTCTTTTAAATTAATAGGAAAGATAACATCCAGTCACCCCTGTTAGAAAATAATTCAATTCCATTCAATTAAATTTTATGTATATGGCACTGATTCATGAAACATGTCATCTCAAGGCACTTTACTAAGTCAAATCAATCATATTATACATATAACAATAGAAACAACATAAATATAGATATAACCAACATAGATTACATTAATTAACCTGTACCTGTTTGAAGAAGACAGACTGCGATGATGAATTGTACAATTTGGTCCAAAACACCTTCCTGAACAGAATAATTAATACAGAAAGTCCGCTAAGCTAACCGTATCTCCACTATAAAACAACAATGCATGTTGCATGTACATTCAAACAACATACTGACTTTGACTCACATCTGCCATTTAACACTCAGTAGATAATCAAAATGCATTCTCGTTCAATTAGAGGTAAGAATATATCACCTCTGAACTGTAAATCAAACATGAAAAATGTTTTTATATCAGGACCCAAAGTTGAGCATGTCTTACCGCTAACAGCCAAAAGCAGCGTTAACCCGCCCATTGTGAGCGTGGGGTGTCACTACCTGATCCGTACCATCAGCTCATTTGCGCACGCACGAACAGAATAACTTCCGGTAGGCAATATTTAGTTTTTCTTACTTTTTTATTCTTTTGTCTTTTTTCGGGCCGGATGTTTCTTTTTGTATATCTTTGTATTTGCGTAAATATTGCATATTTTAAAAAAAAAAAATATATATATATATATATATATATATATATATATATATATATATATATATATATATATATATATATATGACATAACGTTGTTGAACGAAGAGACGTAGAGTTGAGAAAGAATAGATCGAAAAAATATGTAAAAATCCCAAAAAGGATCTGAAATTTACCGGAACACATTAAATAGAGAAGCCAGGGACCGGCTTCTATAATCTAATAATCAGCATTATTATGGAGCGCCGACGACCACTTGTTGCCACTGTTTTGCATATCGGACGTCTTCGGCTACCTAGGTTGTGGCCTATACTTCAGAACAGTTCCAAAGCTACAAGTCCTTGGAGTCTCATGTGCAGTTCATGAATGGATGGGTTCAGGAGCTGCAGATCATAAATCCAGCAAACAGTGGGAACACAGTAACTCGTTCAAAGGTAAGCTGCGCTCAGACGGGCTCTGGCACCTGCTAACCGTTAGTGCTAACAACCACTCACTCATTTAATGTACTTTTAACTAGCTGCTATGTGTTTCAAAGGTTTAGTTAGTAACGTTAACTGCCAACCCTCCCTAAACCCTCCAGGTTTCCCACGTATTTGAGCCTTTTCCCGCTGCCGTTTTAGTATTTATGTGCATGTATGTGGTGTCCCGGTTGAAGGAAAAAACAATGTAGGCTATAAAATAAAACCGTGCATCTTTAACTTACCAGAATGAAAATGCAGGGAACACACTCTCATTGACATCGGGATACTGTGGAAAGTTATGATCGGTAGTCTTAAAGCCGCGATCCAAGCGAGCCGACGACTCTTTGTTATCTCTGACACTTGTTCTCCGTGGTTGCGCCTCCAGGATGGGCCTGCCCCCGCCCATCCTCACGACCTTCTACAGAAGCACCATAGAGAGCATTCTGACCAGCTGTCTCTCTGTGTGGTGTGGAGGCTGCAGTGCCTCCGACTGGAAGAACGTGAGGAGAGTGGTGAGGACAGCAGAGGGGATCTGCTCTCCCTGCTGCCCTCTGGGAAGAGGTTCCACAGCATCTGCTGTAGGTCCACCAGGTTCTGCAAAAGCTTTTTCCCTGCTGCCATCAGACTGTTAAACTGCTGTTGAACTGCCAAACTACAACCCACAAACTCTGCACAACATTTGCATTTTTTGCACATTTTAGCATCATTGTAGCTCATATATTCACACATTTGCATTTTTTTGCACATTTTTGCACATTTTTGCATCATTGCAGCTCATATAGCATTAAAAATGCTATTGGACTCCTAGTCTTAAAATTGCACAAACAAATGCATTCATGCACAAATGCCCTTGCACAATCCAATCTGTACATAAATAATGTCTCTTTTTTGTTACATTTCAATTGTTTGTATACTGTATATTTAAAATCTACTGTTTACTTCTAAATCTCTGCCGCACCTAAAACTGTAATTTAACTTCTACTGCGATTTACAAAAGCTGTACGAAACGAAATTTCATTCTGTACGCACTTTGTGCATACCAAATGACAAATAAAGTTGTCTAAGTCTAAGAAAGCGGTGGAAAGTTAACCCATTTTCTATGTTTTTCCCATGAAAAAACATAGAAAATGTGTGGCGCTGTTACAGCCCACAACACAGCAACGGTTTACCATGGTTGAAATCAAGTTAAGGTGAAATTAATCAAATTAAAACACGGCTGAGAGAGGGAATACAGTACGCGGTAGTCATAGGCAGTAGTCTGAGTAGCGGTAACGGAGGCAATCAACATGGCGGCCACGCAAAGTAATACGTCATGACGCCCAAGCCCTATTTGATTTGCATATATATTTGTGTATTTTGTACTTAAAAAATGCATTTTAAAAAAGTATGCCTTGGCTTTGTTATGTGTTCTTTGTTCTATTCCCTGTTCGGTTTTTGTAAAAAATGCGGGTACTTTAATGACGGGTCTTCTCTTGTTTATGATTTGTACACCAGAGGGCGCTAAACTCTTAATATATGGTTTTAACTTTCTAATAAAACTAATTTTTAATACAAGATTATTTAAATAACAAAACTCACCTTATAATTAAGGAGAAAAATATTTTTCCAGTCCTGTTTGAACAAATAATATAACTTATAGAGTGCATTCAGACAATACAGACAAACATTGACCAATAATATATTTCCGGACTTCTGAGCATATCCGACGATGACGTCCAGCATTGCAACGTACAGAATGTAAAACATATCAATTTCTTCCAGAAAAATCTTAAATATTTTCTATACAGTACAGTTTAGCATTCTTTAATGATTTAAGTATAGAAATGAGTATTTTCAGTACCGTAATTACATTATTTTTTTTTGGCGACCCTGAAGTTATTCTGTTCGCACGTGCGCAAATGAGCTGATGGTACGGATCGTGCTACCGGTACGGATCGGGTAGTGACCACTGAGCTATATAATACACTGGAGTACTGATTTAGCCTAAAACCTGAAGTCACTGGCCGCCATCTTGCTACTCCCTACTCTCCCAGAATTCCACAGGATTTGGTTGCAACAACAAGCAGTTTTCTGGCTGAGTGAAAACATTTCACAGGTAATTCTACAGTCAGTGGATGTACTAACACTATCAACTACTAGGAAATTAGGTGCTGAAATATTTTACATGTTATTCATATTAAATATATATATGTATATATAAGTATGTGTATATGTATATATGTGTATATATATATACACATATGTAAATATATGTTTTTGTATATTATTTATATAATTATAAATGTTAAACATATATATTTAAATGAATAAAATGCAAAATATTTCAGCACATGACTTTCTCAGTACTTGATAGTTTTAGAACATAACATAAAGTATATGGCATTTGACATTTTAAAAGTCTTAAGCCCCCCCTATACATGAGAAAATCCTCGTTATTCGATGCTGTAGCGCACATATTCCCTAGTTACTGGGGGGAAATAGGGAGTACCAATATGGCGGCTGGTGGCTTCACAGCGACTCGTTCTAACAGCAGCGATTAGCACTCCAGTGG
Organism: Fundulus heteroclitus; assembly: GCF_011125445.2. Taxonomy (NCBI): domain Eukaryota; kingdom Metazoa; phylum Chordata; class Actinopteri; order Cyprinodontiformes; family Fundulidae; genus Fundulus; species Fundulus heteroclitus. Next base: position 2,573,545 of record NC_046382.1, read on the forward strand.
ATAATAGAGATCAGTGGCCTCCAGCCGTCGTCTTCACTTATGGATGACAAGCTGTCAGTCTTGCAAGGCCCAATCAGGAGGAGGCTTACAGAAGAGGTTTGTCTCCGCCCAACCTGTCAAAACACATTTTCCTTCGCACGAGGAGAAAATCAGTCCGCGCGCAGAGACACTTTTGAACGTGCAAGTGTCCACCAGCGTGGCTGCTGTATAGATAATCATGCGTACGGTGAGATCCAAACCGCGTGTGTGGGAGGAGCTGGCTCGCGCGGACTGATTTTCTCCTCTCGAAGCGGCAGTTTCTCGCGCGACGGCAGATAAACCATGCGCAGAAGTAGTTTAACATACATGCGAATATGTTTATTTTGCTCGCGTGACTTATGACATAAACGTAACGCGATAGAGACACATACCAAATGATCTTCTAAATTAGTTGAGCCAATTTAACCTCATTCCATGTTCTTTAAGATGAACGTTAGTTCTTTAACTCTGATCTGCATTGAACCAGGATCCATTGAATCATTCTAATTATGGTTTTGAACCTTTTTATTTTGTCTTTTGTGTCTTTAGTGTGTACTTAGTTCCTTAGCTTCCTTTATCTTCATTTGCTTAGTAGTTTAGTTAAGTTTCACTAGCCTAGTAGAGAGGATTTACTGATTGAAATATTGTGTTAATTCAGATAAACAGCATTACATAGTGATGTTCTCTGGATGTTCATTTTATTTCTGTTATTAAATTCTTGAACTTGAAAATAAGTTGTCACTCTTTTATTCTATGTGTGTGCAGGTTTTGCTGTTAAAAGAACACTAATTCTCGAATTCACCCCTTTCAACCATTGTCTTGATATCAGCTGATTGGGCTGATATTCACTGGACAATACCTAACAGACAGAGAGTTAATTATTAACATGGATTAACTTAAACAGTGTATAATAATAGCACAACAACTGATGATGAGGGAACCTAAATCTGGATAACAACAGAACAAGGCACAAAACAGCCACTCATGACCTCAGGTCCCCTTTTGATTACGTGTTTGTGAATCAGAACACATTTTAAATTTCATTAATTTGAATCAACACTTTTCGATTAAAATGACTACAAGTGGGGATAACAGCTCATCACATCTGGGTCAGAAAAACATCCATCAGTGAAGCGATAAATCTGGTTGTTAGCAGTTTATTTTAGAAGAAAGTCAGAGTTCCTCACAGAGATCCTGCAGGGAGCAGGTTGTCTACACAGTCTGTTACCATGGTGATAAGAAATATGGCATGACAGTGGGGGGAAAAACAACATAAAGTTACACATTAGGTTAATAATTAATAAAAGCCAATGTAAAGTTAAATCCTAAAGCAACAAAGAACTTATCAGAAAGGCAAAATTAAAATTATTGCATACTATTTGATGATATGGCATATTCAGACAAAAATGAAATATTTGTTTAACAGAGGAAATACAAAAGCTGATTTACACAACAATGTGAGAAAAATAATCAAAATTCATGATTGTACAGAAACACCGCAGTGTAGCTAAATAATGTCCAAATGGACCTGAGCATCTGGAGGATGTCCTCAGAGATGGACTGGTCTCTGTCTCTGGAGAAAACAACCAGAGTTTCTCTGATCTTCATGGTTAGCAGAGAGTTAAACTGAGTTTTTACAGAACCTGATTTCTGAGAAGCCCCGGGTTCTTCAGCAGAACAACAACAGAGATAAATCTGGTAGAACCAGTTAGAAGAAGTCAGACCTGCATTCCTCCCACCTGTCATCACAGGTGAAGCTCCGCCTCCTTCCTGGTAGCAGCTCACCTGTGTCTCAGTCTGTTCAGATCTTCCTCTTCAGCCTTTTGGAGCGTTTGAACAAACTGTAAGTTTATTTTATTTATTTATTTAACCTTTATTTAAGTTTGCTTTGTTTCCTACAATGATTTTGTCTTGAACTTTCCTCTTTGTTTCTGCTCTCTGATGTCTGGAGAAAATGTTTATTACTGATTTCAGCTCAAAGTTTCATCTCTGCTGTTTGAAGAATAATCTACAGGGAAACTAATTAATGTGTCTGAATCTGAATTATTTATGGACTAGAATCTAAATTTATCACCACAGATTTCTCCCTGTGTGTCACTCAGTGTCAGGAGCTCATTGTTCACTAAGAGACGATTAAACACAGAGACACATTTCCCCTCTGTGGAAATATAAAGAGAAATATTTATTTATTTGAAGAATAATCTACTGGAAAAATAATTAATGTGTCTGAATGTTAATTATTTAAGGAATAGATCAAAATATTCTATTCTAAAATATATAATTTTCTGTGGTTGTTTTCTGGTAAATAAGTCTAAAACATTTTTATCTCCTGGCTCTAAACCGTCCTCTGTGGTTCTGCAGCTCCTTCAGTCTTTCCAGTCAAACTGGAATCACTTCATTCCTTCAACATCCTTTAGTTTCTGTCATTAATGCTAGGATCAGCAATTCTTTTCCCACTGCTTCCCGTGAGTCCTTTCAAAATAAAATTATACCAATGTTAAAATGTGTGTGATTGAGTCAGATTATTAAATAGTTAATCCCTGATGCAGCAGATAATCCACTTGTAGAGTTTGATGATTGTGAAATAAAATAGTTACTGATGTTCAGTCAGAGTGAATCAGTGGATGAAATGTTGCTCCATGGCTCCGTCTAGTGGACTGATAGTAGAAGTACAGCAGCTGATGGCAGCTTCCTCTGCCTCTCACTGCTGTCTGACTGCATTCAGCTGATATGAAGCAGAGAAGAAGAGCCAATCAGAGGAGGAGCAGCTGATCTTTTTCCAGCACTAATGATGTAAAGGATGATCAGAGTTGATGATCAGATGAATGATGTGTGTTTCCTCTGCAGGTGAAGGTAGAAAGTGTGTGTGAGCTGATGTGAATTCAGCAGCATGGATCAGCGTGAGGACAGAGAGGAGGGAGTCCCTCCCTCTAAAAGCACTCTGTGTGGGGAAGCTGAGAGCCAGAGCCACGCTCAGAGGTGAGATCAGCATCTCTAAGTGTCCAGAGCCCTTTTCACACAGCGTTCTAACTATATCAGGCCAGAAGAGACCAAGTGGTCCTGAAGCTGCTGCTGGTCCTCTTTGCTGCTTCATCCAGACTGAACACAGCAGCTCAGCTCAGTTAAACAGGTCCAGAATGTGGGCTGGTATGAAAGCAGAACCTCACAGAATGTGTTTTGATCTCAATGTTTCTGTCAGGATCCATCAGAGACTGAAACCAGAACCAGAACCAGAACCTAGCTGTGTGTCCTTTAAGAGCGACAAGTCAAAGGGAGAGCCTATTCACTTCAAATCTCCTGGACCTGCATCCTCAGAGAGGTGAGCTGTATCTAACTGCTGTAACTGTAGAAACTGAGTCAGTCTGAAATGTTTTAAATACAACCAAGATGACCAGAACCAGCTGGTCCCTCTATGTAGGTACTGACTGGGTCTCAAATGGGTCTCAGGTAAATCAGATCAAATGTAGCAGAACCTCTGGAACCCATATGGGTCCCAGTTTTTACCCAGAGTTGTTCTGCATCAAACCTAAATAGATAATTAACACGTTATTTAACTTGTAGATAATTACATCTGGGTCCAGTTTTTTAGCCTAGTTCTGGCCATATGGGTCAGTGATGTAAATGTGGGCTGAAATGGAAACAGAACCTCACAGAATGTGTTTTTATCTTAATGTTTCTGTTAGCATCCACCAGAGAATGAAACCAGAACCAGAACCCAGCTGTGTGTCCTTTAAGAGCGACATGTCAAAGGGAGAGCCTATTTTCTTCAAATCTCCTGGACCTTCATCTTCAGAGAGGTGAGCTGTATCTAACTGCTGTAACTATGGAAACTGAGTCAGTCTGAATGTTTTTATTCCAACATGTGTTTAACGTGAGCTCAGCTCTTTTTCCCACATTTCTATGTTCATATGTGAAGCGGTGTGTGTTGGATGTTCTCCAGAACCACAGCAGTGATAGTGGAAAGAATGGATGTTGGTGGAGGCTTCCTGGATGCTGCTACATCATGTTTAACAGCTCTGGGCTCTCATTGACCACATCCAAAAGTTTTGATGTATGAAAATAAAAACCTTATCTTTAAAATGTGTGGTCCTAACGGTGGCTCTGACGCAGGCGTGCGTTAATCCTAGAGACGGGGAAACTGGTGCAACAGATGATGAAGTGGTGAATTACAGCCAGACTGCATCATGGTTCCTCTCAGACGTTCAGTTTCACTCCATATCAGCCTTTAGCACTGGTGCCAGACTGGGTGGTGCCCCCCCCCCCACACACACACACACACTTTATGGCCCTGCCTGAACTGTTATCTGGCTCCACCAGAGATTCATGCTGAGAGGCTGTGACGATGTTTCTCTGTCTCTCCTTTAGGTTGTGCTCCTGCTTAGTCTAGAAAAAGACCCAAACCAAATGTTTGCGTGTTTAGAAGCCAGGCAGCATCCACCCAGCGCAATTTATTAACATGCCCAAAGAGACAAAAGCGAGAATTATCCCCATGTACAGTAACATGTGTGCTTCAATGATACTTTGCCAGATTATATTTAAACAACACTTGCAGTGTTATTAGCTTCTGTGTAAATGAGAACTTCTTTCAAATAGAAGAATTAAAACAAGGCCCGTGGAAGCAGCCTGGCGAGGTTACATAATCTACGCTACAACCAAGTAGAAGAAAAACCTTTGATTTTATTTTTCTGAATTAAATAAGGAAATGTTACAGCGGCCAAATCCCATTTACAATGTGTCATGGTTTTCAGGTGTTTAACCCACATGCAGAAGCACTCAGGGAAACAAGTCAAGGTTTAGCGGGTTTTATTAAAGGCAAGGCAAGGCAAATTTATTTGTATAGCACAATTCAGTACAGAGACAATGCAAAGTGCTTAAAATAAAGGAAATTAAAACAGAATAGAAGCAAGTAGGAATACAATGTAGAGACAAAATAGAACATTAAAACGGTTGGACAAAAACAAGTTGAACTCATGATGCAGTAGAACTGTTTAAACAGAACAGTCAAAGGCAATCCTAAACAAATGTGTTTTTAATCTTGATTTAAAGGAACTCAGGCTTTCAGCACTTTTACAGTTTTCTGGGAGTTTGTTCCAGATCAGTGGAGCATAGGAACTGTCATGATATTTTTCTAGGATGAACCCAGACACAGCACGCACACACAGAGCTAGTTCTTAGAAGAGAGTTTATTGAACAGGGTGGATGATGGATGACGAAAAGAACCTGAGTCTCTTAACTGACGGAGATGTAGGGTGCAGAAGCTGGCCGGTAGGAGGCGTGTGGAGAGACTGACCGGGAGGAACTCTGGAGCCGAAGACTAGAGACCAGAATGTCTGAGTCGTGGACTTGAGACCAGAACATCTGAGCCGTGGACTTGAGACCAGAATGTCTGAGTCGTGGACTTGAGACTGGAACAGCTCAACAGGAGTTGAGAACTGTAGTGGGAACAGAGCTGAGCTGGATCTAGGCTGAGACTGGAACAAAAACAAAGCTGACAAGGATTCTGGCAGAAACGGAGCGGGAGTGAACACTATGGACCGGCGACGAGAACAGGATGAGGTGAGTCTTATAAAGAGGTGAACACAGGTGGCAACAGATCAGGGGTAATTGCTGCCTGACAGGTGATGGGAATGAAAACTAATTAGTGTCCAGAGGTGTGATTAAAGCTGAGCGAGGGAGAGCTAAGTGAACTACAACATAACAAAGAAGCCAGACAAAACTTAAACCATGACAGGAACTAAATGCTGCTTCTCCATGTCTGGTTCTGGTTCTGGTTCTGCAGAGCAGGCTGGAGCCAGAAGACCTGAGTGGTCTGGAGGGTTGATACACTGATAACAAGTCTGTGATGTATTTAGGTGCTAATTCAGAACCAGGTCCATGTTCTCTACGTTCTTAGTCTTAGTGAGGACTTCAGAACCGGGTCCATGTTCTCTACGTTCTTAGTCTTAGTGGAAGGACTTCAGAACCGGGTCCATGTTCTCTACGTTCTTAGTCTTAGTGGAAGGACTTCAGAACCAGGTCCATGTTCTCTACGTTCTTAGTCTTAGTGAGGACTTCAGAACCGGGTCCATGTTCTCTACGTTCTTAGTCTTAGTGGAAGGACTTCAGAACCGGGTCCATGTTCTCTACGTTCTTAGTCTTAGTGGAAGGACTTCAGAACCAGGTCCATGTTCTCTACGTTCTTAGTCTTAGTGAGGACTTCAGAACCGGGTCCATGTTCTCTATGTTCTTAGTCTTAGTGAGGACTTCAGAACCGGGTCCATGTTCTCTATGTTCTTAGTCTTAGTGGAAGGACTTCAGAACCGGGTCCATGTTCTCTACGTTCTTAGTCTTAGTGAGGACTTCAGAACCGGGTCCATGTTCTCTACGTTCTTAGTCTTAGTGAGGACTTCAGAACCGGGTCCATGTTCTCTACGTTCTTAGTCTTAGTGGAAGGACTTCAGAACCAGGTCCATGTTCTCTACGTTCTTAGTCTTAGTGAGGACTTCAGAACCGGGTCCATGTTCTCTACGTTCTTAGTCTTAGTGGAAGGACTTCAGAACCGGGTCCATGTTCTCTACGTTCTTAGTCTTAGTGGAAGGACTTCAGAACCAGGTCCATGTTCTCTACGTTCTTAGTCTTAGTGAGGACTTCAGAACCGGGTCCATGTTCTCTATGTTCTTAGTCTTAGTGAGGACTTCAGAACCGGGTCCATGTTCTCTATGTTCTTAGTCTTAGTGGAAGGACTTCAGAACCGGGTCCATGTTCTCTACGTTCTTAGTCTTAGTGAGGACTTCAGAACCGGGTCCATGTTCTCTACGTTCTTAGTCTTAGTGAGGACTTCAGAACCGGGTCCATGTTCTCTACGTTCTTAGTCTTAGTGGAAGGACTTCAGAACCGGGTCCATGTTCTCTACGTTCTTAGTCTTAGTGAGGACTTCAGAACCGGGTCCATGTTCTCTACGTTCTTAGTCTTAGTGGAAGGACTTCAGAACCGGGTCCATGTTCTCTACGTTCTTAGTCTCAGTGAGGACTTCAGAACCGGGTCCATGTTCTCTACGTTCTTAGTCTTAGTGAGGACTTCAGAACCGGGTCCATGTTCTCTACGTTCTTAGTCTTAGTGAGGACTTCAGAACCGGGTCCATGTTCTCTACGCTCTTAGTCTCAGTGACGACTTCAGAACCGGGTCCATGTTCTCTACGTTCTTAGTCTTAGTGGGGACTTCAGAACGGGGCCAATGTTCTCTACGTTCTTAGTCATAGTGAGGACTTCATAACTGGGTCCATGTTCTCTACGTTCTTAGTCTTAGTGGAAGGACTTCAGAACAGTGTCCATGTTCTCTACGCTCTTAGTCTCAGTGAGGACTTCAGAACCGGGTCCATGTTCTCTACGTTCTTAGTCTTAGTGGGGACTTTAGAACCGGGTCCATGTTCTCTACGTTCTTAGTCTTAGTGAGGACTTCAGAACCGGGTCCATGTTCTCTACGTTCTTAGTCTCAGTGAGGAATTCAGAACCAGGTCCATGTTCTCTACGTTCTTAGTCTTAGTGGAAGGACTTCAGAACCGGGTCCATGTTCTCTATGTTCTTAGTCTTAGTGAGGACTTCAGAACCGGGTCCATGTTCTCTACGTTCTTAGTCTTAGTGAGGACTTCAGAACCGGGTCCATGTTCTCTACGTTCTTAGTCTTAGTGGAAGGACTTCAGAACCGGGTCCATGTTCTCTACGTTCTTAGTCTCAGTGAGGACTTAAGAACCGGGTCCATGTTCTCTACGTTCTTAGTCTTAGTGAGGACTTCAGAACCGGGTCCATGTTCTCTACGTTCTTAGTCTTAGTGAGGACTTCAGAACCGGGTCCATGTTCTCTACGCTCTTGGTCTCAGTGATGACTTCAGAACCGGGTCCATGTTCTCTACGTTCTTAGTCTTAGTGGGGACTTCAGAACGGGGCCAATGTTCTCTACGTTCTTAGTCATAGTGAGGACTTCATAACTGGGTCCATGTTCTCTACGTTCTTAGTCTTAGTGGAAGGACTTCAGAACAGTGTCCATGTTCTCTACGCTCTTAGTCTCAGTGAGGACTTCAGAACCAGGTCCATGTTCTCTACGTTCTTAGTCTTAGTGAGGACTTCAGAACCGGGTCCATGTTCTCTACGTTCTTAGTCTCAGTGAGGAATTCAGAACCAGGTCCATGTTCTCTACGTTCTTAGTCTTAGTGGAAGGACTTCAGAACCGGGTCCATGTTCTCTATGTTCTTAGTCTTAGTGAGGACGCGCGCAGCAGCGTTCTGGATCAGCTGCAGCGTTCTGATCCACTTTTTAGGCAGACCTGTGAAAACACCGTTGCAGTAATCAATTTGACTAAAAATAAACGCATGGATTAGTGTTTCCAGATCTTTAATCCAGTGTTTCCAGTCCTTTAATCCTGGAAATGTTCTCCAGGTTCTAGAAGGTCCACCTTGTAATTGCCTTTAGATGCTTTTGGAGGTTCATGTCTGAGTCCATCACTACACCCAGGTTTCAGGCCTGATCAGTGGTTTCTAGCTGAAGCAACTGAAGCTGTGTGCTAACTTTTGATCTCTCCTCTAATGGTTCAAATATTATTACTTCAGTTTTGTTTTTATTCAATTGAAGAACATTTTGACACACCCAGGCATTGATTTCTTCTAGGCATTTACTCAGTGCTTGAACTGGTTCATAGTCACCTGGTGACATGGTGATGTAGAGCTGTGTGTCGTCTGCATAGTGATGGTAGCTGATGATGTTTTTTATTATCTGAGCTAGAGGGAGCATGTAGATATTAAAGAGGAGGGGACCCTGGCAGTGGGGGTTCTAGACCAAATTTAGCAGGGGGGCCAGGGTGGGGCCAGTGTTTTTTCACAGGGGCACAGAACAAAAGATTTTGGGGGGGGGGGGGGGGGACTTAAAGGAGAAGTCCGGTCAAAATCAGAAATCAAACTGCTAAAAGTACTTTAAATATAAAACTACTACATACTGTGCAATAAGTTATAAGTTTTTTTAAATTAAGAATAATTTTCATTTAATCTTGTTTATGTGGAGGAACCCATCTTGTTCAAGAATAGTACTGTCACCTCCCATTTTGTGACGTCACTCAGCGGACCCGCTGTTGAGCAAGTCCCAACCCTCTGTTGTTTGTTCCAACATTCAATTGAATTCAATTTTATTTATATAGCGCCAAATCATGAAACATGTCATCTCAAGGCACTTTACAAAGTCAAGTTCAATCATATTATACAGATTGGGTCAGATTATACAGATTGGTCAAAAATGTCCTATATAAGGAAACCAGTTGATTGCATCAAAGTCCCGACAAGCAGCATTCACTCCTGGGGAACCGTAGAGCCACAGGGAGAGTCGTCTGCATTGTACATGGCTTTGCTGCAATCCCTCATACTGAGCAAGCATGAAGCGACAGTGGGAAGAAAAACCACCCATTAACGGGAAGGAAAACCTCCGGCAGAACCGGGCTCAGTATGAACGGTCATCTGCCTCGACCGACTGGGGGTTACAGAAGACAGAACAGAGACACAACAAGAGAGACAAAAAAGCACAGAAGCACACATTGATCTAGTAATCTGTTCTACATTAGATGGTAGTAGTGGGTGATCTGTCTTCTCTGGATGATGTCACAGTTAACAGAACGCCAGACCAGGTGTACCTACTATGAAAAAAAAGAGAGAGAGCAAAAAGTTAAAAGCTGAAATGACAACAGTCATTTCAATGTAATACAATGCAAAACTGGAGAACAGTAGAAATCAGTAGAGTGAGAAAATTAGACCCTGATGTCCTCCAGCAGCCTAGGCCTATAGCAGCATAACTATAGAGGTAGCTCAGGGTAACATGAGCCACTCTAACTATAAGCTTTGTCAAAAAGGAAAGTTTTAAGATTAGTCTTAAAAGTAGACGGGGTGTCTGCCTCACGGACCAAAACTGGGAGTTGGTTCCACAGGAGAGGAGCCTGATAGCTAAAGGATCTGCCTCCCATTCTAGTTTTAGAGACTCTAGGAACCACCAGCAGACCTGCAGTCTGAGAGCGAAGTGCTCTGTTAGGAACATACGGGGTAATCAGAGCTCTGATATATGATGGAGTTTGATTATTAAGGGCTTTATACGTTAGAAGGAGAATTTTAAATTCTATTCTTGATTTAACAGGAAGCCAATGAAGGGAAGCTAAAACAGGAGAAATATGATCCCTCTTGTTGATTTTCATCAGAACTCTTGCTGCAGCATTTTGGATCAGCTGAAGGCTTTGAACTGCATTTTGTGGACTTCCTGATAGTAAAGAATTACAATAGTCCAGCCTTGAAGTAACAAATGCATGGACCAGTTTTTCAGCGTCACTCCTGGACAGAATGTTTCTAATTTTGGCGATATTCCTGAGGTGAAAAAAGGAAACTCTGGAAACCTGTTTAATATGAGATTTAAATGACATGTCTTGGTCAAAAATAACACCAAGATATTTTACTTTTTTACCAGAGGCCAAGTTAATGCCACCCAGATTAAGTGATTGGTTAAGAAGTTTATTTTTTGAAGACTCTGACCCAAAGATTACAACTTTGGTCTTGTCGGAATTTAGATGCAGGAAATTTAAAGTCATCCAGCTTTTGATGTCATCAAGACATGACTGCAGTCGAAGTAATTGATTGGATTCATCAGGATTTATGGATCAATATAGCTGAGTATCATCAGCATAACAGTGGAAATTAATCCCATGCTGTCTGATAATTTTGCCAATCGGAAGCATATTTAAAGTAAATAGAATTGGTCCAAGGACTGAACCCTGTGGTACTCCACAGGTGACCCTAGAGTTTGAGGAAGATTTATTATTAACATGAACAAACTGGAATCTGTCCGACAGATAAGATTTAAACCAGCCTAATGCTTTCCCCTTAATCCCTACAGTATGTTCAAGTTTTTGTAGGAGAATATTGTGATCAACTGTATCAAATGCAGCACTGAGATCTAACAGGACAAGTATAGACACAAGTCCATTATCTGAGGCCATGAGAATATCATTAGTGACCTTCACCAGAGCTGTTTCAGTGCTATGATGAGCTCTGAAGCCTGACTGAAACTCCTCAAGTAGGTCATTGCTTTGTAAATGTTCACAAAGTTGATTAGCATTTACTTTCTCAAGAATTTTGGATAAGAAAAGAAGATTAGATATAGGTCTGTAGTTTACTAACTCATCTTGATCAAGAGAAGGTTTCTCAAGTAAAGGTTTAATAACAGCTACTTTAAAAGCCTGTGGTACATATCCATTTACTAAGGATAGATTAATCATGTCTAAAATAGGACCACTGATCAGAGGGAATACCTCCTTAAACAACTTGGTTGGGATTGGGTCTAACATACAGGTAGAAGGTTTAGATGAAGCTAAAATTTTAGATAGCTCAGAAAGCTCTACTGCTTCTAAACAGTTCAGACACTGCGAAGGTTCTAAAGATTCCTCCAATTCTGCCTCACTTACTGAGGACGAGGTAATCATGTTTGGGAGGATGCCAATTATTTTATTTTTAATGGCATCAATTTTATTTATGAAGAATCCCATAAAATCATTACTACTAAGAGCTAAGGGAATGGATGGATCAACAGAGCTGTGGCTCTGAGTAAGTTTGGCAACTGTACTAAAGAGAAATCTAGGATTATTTTTATTCTCTTCAATTAATTATGAAAAATATGCTGCTCTAACTCTGCGAAGGGTCTTGGTATACAACAATAGACTGTCCCTCCAGATTAAGTAGCATTACTTTTGGTGTGTAGAGCACCATTTTCTCTCCAATTTCCTAACATTGTGCTTGAAGGAACGCAGCTCTGAATTAAACCAGGGAGCCAGCTTCCTGTGAATAATGCTGGTGAAGATTCTCAGTCACCCAGGTCATGGTCATTCCAAAAAAGGTAAAAAACAAAGCAACTGGACTTGTTTTCCGTAGTTGAAGACGTTTCGCTTCCTCTCCATGAAGCTTTCTCAATTCAAAAAGTCTGGAGTAATGTGGAGTAACAAGGTTTATACAATTGGTAAACAAAGCCTTGTAATGGCTTAGATAACATGCAAATTCAACAGAAACAGGACCACCCCTTAGTAATGGGCGGTCGTTAAAGCCATTACGCCAGGAGATTGGACCGAAACTGGTCCACTCCTCTGTAACGAGGAGTCGTCAGGGTCGTTATTGGCTTGGCTTAAAGGAACAATGTTTTGATCACCCGAATAAGGGTGAGAGTGATTATTCACAGGTGATTATTCCTGTGTTCCTTGTTATGCTGATGATGTTCAGATCTACTTTCCTTTAGTATCAAAATCCAACAACCCTGTACAGTCATTTTCTGACTGCTTAAACGATGTAAAATCTTGGATGACCTCAAACTTCCTCAATCTAAATGAAAATAAGACCGAAATTATTACGTTTGGTTGTAGTCCAGCAGTTTTTCCTCCTGGCTCCTTGGGCCCTCTTACACCTAACATTCGATCATCAGTTAAAAATCTTGGTGTAATATTTGATGATAGGTTGAAATTCGATCACCAGGTTAGTTCGGTCGTAAAAAACAGTTTTTACCAGTTAAGAATTTTATCAAAAGTGAAAGGGTACCTGCCACGCAGAGATCTGGAGACTGTAATCCATGCTTTTATTAATACAAGATTAGATTACTGTAATTCATTATATGCTGGCTTGGACCACTCACTTTTACACCGTCTGCAGTTGGTACAAAATGCAGCTGCCCGTCTCCTTACTGGCACACGTAAACGTGACCACATATCACCCGTTCTAGCCTCGCTGCATTGGCTTCCGGTTGTTTTTAGAATAGATTTTACAATTTTATTGTTTGTTTTTAAAGCTCTTAATGGTCTAGCCCCCCAGTATTTGACTGAGCTTCTCAAAATCCATGTCCTGGCCAGAACACTGAGATCCTCTAATCAGTTGCTACTGGCCATGCCTAAAACCAGACTTAAAACCAAAGGTGACCGCGCCTTTATAGCAGCGGCACCGAGACTCTGGAACAACTTTCCTTGGCATATTCGATCGGCAGGCTCCTTGGAGGTTTTTAAATCCTCTCTAAAAACACATTTCTTTTCCCTGGCTTTTAATCAAGTCTATGTGGACATTTGGCAAATTATAATCTATTTTAATATTTTATTTAAATTGAAACATTTATCCTATTATATTTTTATCTGCATTCAATTTTTCTTTTTGCATTGTGTTTATGTATTTTAGCATTCAGTTTTTATCTTTTATCTGTACAGCACTTTGGTCAACCCCGGTTGTTTTAAATGTGCTTTATAAATAAAGTTTGAGTTGAGTTGAGTGAATAATCAGCTTCTTTTTCAAGGGAGCTACATTGTCTAATGCAGAACGCAATGAGGAAGTCACATTGTTAGCAAAGGTATCGATTTGTGAATGGGAAGAAACAGCAATGCTGCCATCTACAGGGCATTTCTGGAATACTGAGGATATTATAAAGGGGACAGACTCTTTAAGTTTTGATACAGCATTACCCGATAAAGATCTACTATAATTGAACCCTCTTTTGGGGGTGGAGAACTCAGTTAGATTAAACTCAAATGTTATTAAAAAATGATCAGATAGGACAGGGTTGTGAGGAAATACTGTTAATTCTTCACAATCAATGCCATATGTCAGAACAAGGTCTAAATTATGGAGCCGAGAGTGTGATATCTTGTCATCAGAACCTGCTAAATGTTCTATTCACTGTCCTGAAGACCTGTGTGGACAGAACCTTCAACTCCACTGACCTCAAGCTCTGGGTCACTGTCCCCACCAGCATCAGCTGCTGGATGAATTTTGACTTCCTTCCTAATTGTTCTGGTTCCTCCACAGAGTGGACCAGCAGAACTCAGAGGTTCCCAGAGGTCCATCTGCCCAGCAGCATCAAACCCACCTGGACTCCATATTTATGGTCTGTACATGTACAACAACTACTTTTCCATCGGTTCTGTTCAGTAGTCTCCATGCTGGACTTTGTGGACCAGTGGACCGTCAGTCTGTCCAACATGGTTCTGATGTTTGGATCCATGATCTCAGTCTGATGTGTCCTTCATATATTATTCTGTTCCAGCTGCTGGAGGACAACATTGTCACTTTTGTGAAGAAGGAGCTGAAGAAGATCCAGAAGGTTCTGAGTCCAGATGACCCAGACTGCTCAGAGAGTCAGAGAGATGATGAGGAGGTGCTGGAAGGTGAGGATGAAGAGCAGAGAAGGAGCAGCAGAGAGGCACTGATGAAGATCACTCTGAACTTCCTGAGGAGAATGAAGCAGGAGGAGCTGGCTGACCGTCTGCAGAGCAGTAAGAGGATTTCTACCAAGATATAACCTGATGGATAAATCACACATTTACTGATGTCTGAAGAGATGGAATCACATTTATTCACATCAGAACTTCAGAAGATCATTTTGCTCTTACCTTTTCATGTGTGTACTTAGGAGCCTTCATGTCCTTTTTGGGCAGTTTGGTTCTCCAATCACACCTGAGAATGTCTCAAAGAGACTAGATCTCTTCTTTTAGCATGTTCCAATAACATTGATCAGGTTTCTTTACAAAGAAATTAGCAGAGAAAGAGTTTTAAGTAAAGTCAGTAGAGGAACGGAAAAGCAGAGAGTTTTAAGCAATCACCATTTTTGGCAAGAAGATGTCAGTTAGTCTCAAATAAATTGGTCTATTTTTAGCTTAATTAAGTCATCTTTACTTATATGTGCATGTCCAATATTAATTATGATTCTTACCTTGTCTTGAAAGTCTATTTTTGTAAGAAGGTGGACTTTTTTTAAGATGTAGAACCTCCGTTTAGCATTTGGGTAAGCAACAGCTCAGACATAAAACGCTATTGTCACTGTTCATGTTGAGGTAAAGCTTGCAGTCAAAACCTGGTCCCCTTCGTCTCAAATTAACATGATGGTTTTCAAGTTATGGCTGATTCTAGGAAAGTATAACAAATTAAATCTATTAATTCTTTTATCTCCATAGTTTAGCATCTTCATCTTTAAATCTTTTAAAATAATCCTTTATGACATTTTTCTAGATGAAGTTATTGCATGGTATTGGAGATGTCAAAATAAAAGCAAACAAAAATAAACACAAGCTAAACAAAACATAAAAGAACAGCAAAAAATATAAGAAATATTGGCTTATAAAGAGCACATTAATACTATAACCTGTCCAGCCAAGTTTATAATGAGTAGCACTCAACGTTCTGCACGTTATGAACTGGGTCTGCTGTGTGCTGACAGGGTGAAGCGACACCTAGTGCCCACCTATCAAAGGTTGGTTTAAACCAGTCACTGTATCAAATTAAAGCGTGAGCAGCACCTGCAATGACAAACCACATGAAGGTAAGCTAGTCAAGACATTCCTTCCTGTTCTTCTTTCAAAGAAGAAATTATGGATTCTTACCGAACAGATGTTATAGCAGCAGCTACAGGCACGTTTTCCTGCACTGCAATATTAATTTTTGTCAGCTCTTTGCTTTACTGGTATGTCCCGCCTTGAACCATAGTACCACAATGTGATTGGCCCGCACTGTTTTTGATTCGGACATAAACGGTTGAAGCCGAAGCAGTAAAAGATGGATTCAGTTGTGTTTGTGAACACACAAATACCACGAGAATTCATCTTATATGCAAGGTTATTAATATTTATCTCGTTAGGACAATGGATTACTAGCTTATTACTGAGTGTTTATTTCTTTCTGGTGATTTTCACCAGGTGAATTTTAGTGCTATTTTAAATGTATGCAACTGTTTATATTTTAATTGATCTAAGGTAAGACTTTAAGTGAGCTGATTTTGCACCTTGTCCAAAATAGTTGCATAATTAATGTAATTACTGGTTACATAGTATATAAGCGGGCTACATTTAGTTGACTTGAGCACAGATGTTTCATTTATTATTCTTGAGAAGAGATTTGCTAACCCCCGGTGAGAATCATCTGTAATTAGTGATGCTTAGTCTCTACAGGCCCCCTTTCTGTTAAGATTGCTGCAGGAGAACCGGATATTCAGCCATACACAGAGATATGTTTAAATGTTTATTCAGAGGATGAATAACGGAGGGTGAGGAAGACAGACAGTAACAGACTTGGCAGATGAGTTAAGGCTGAAAGTGCTAGCTTGCAGGGATGAGCAGAGGACCAGAAGATGTAGGCGGTGCCAAACCCAAATGGCCATGTGGACCGGGGACCACCAGAACAGACAAAGCAAGTGGCTGGAACTCATGGAGAAATAGGCAGAACTGCAGCATGCAGACACAGACGACTTAACTGAATAGACCAGCTGGCTGTTCATAAAGTTTCCGGTAGTGAAGGGCGAGCTGGGCACACATTACTCTCTCTTTCTTACATGTTTGCAAACTATTATTCTAAACCATTTCTCTGCCCCCAAAAATACAAAACCTCTCACTCAGGAGCTTACAAGACTGCCACTGGAGATATTTAAAAAGGAGACAAACCTTTCATGGGGCCTCTTGGCTGTGACGTCATCTCCTCTGTGGCCTGTAGACCCAAAAAAACGGTCCAAGATGGCTGCCGAGTAGATTTAACTCAACTGAGCTCTAGGAAAATAAACTTCTAACTGGCTAAAAGAAGGAAGCACATGGGAAATTTGCATAACACGTCTGCAGTTTTCCTACAGGTAATTCATAGAGACATAAATGTCGAGCTGTGACAGGAAAAAGAAACTGAAGAAAGCCAAAGTGAGCCTGTTTGAAGCCTCATCAAGCAACCCTCTGTCTGATATCATCATTAGGGCTGTCATGATTCCTTGAATGATTCGAGGCAAAATTATCTGCCTTGAAGCCTGGCTACATTGTTTAGTTATTCTGTGCACTCTGTGCCGGCCAGGCAGCTAACACTAATCATAGCCTAACTTGCTAATACATAGATGTCAAGTGTTGATGTCCACTATGGAGACAGGCAAAAAAGCGGACAAAGAGAACTAACATTTTAAAGGTGTAGGGACACTTTAAATTTACCAGAAAAGAAACTGTGCAGCTAGCTGCCTGGTATCGACCAGGCTTCTAGCAGCCAAAGATCAGCACTTCTCTCGCTGCTCGACCCTCACCTTTCCATTCTCGCCAGGACTTGTCTTATAGCTCAACGTGGTGGCCAAACGGCCAATTACGTGAGGGCTATACCATTATGTGAAAACAGAGAGGGTTGCAGTGAGTGCAGCAGTGAGTTAAGAGTGAGTTTGTGGGGTTGTTCTGTAAAATAACTATGAGGGACAGGAGAACACAAAGCATCTGGGTTTTAGTTTAAAGACGTTGGAGACATCAAAGCAGAACTTCTTCACTGCAGAATTAAAATAACTTTAAGAGCAGGTTCCACTAAAAACCTGAGAAATATCTGAACTATATAATTAGAGGAACGTTTGGTTCTGTTCAGTGGATGTCTTTGCAGTTGTTAATTTGTGGTACAAAAAAGTTTGACAAAAATATTGTTCTGTAAACAAACAGGTTTTTTCTATTTAATTTAGACACTTTATTTTCTTATTATCTATCATTGCACAGTATTTTTCTTTCACTTCATTACTGTACAGCTACCTTTAAATTTTGCTTTTTTCATATAAATTAATCTTGTGCATAAGTCTGGTGTCCAAGCCTACCTGTTTTTGCCACTGTCACACCCAGATCCCGTTGTTGTGGGACAGTAAAGGTATTTCATCCACACGTCCATCTGTAACAGCTTCAGTAGGGAGGCCCAGACGTCCCTCTCTCCGGCCACTTGGGCCAGCTCCTCCGGAATCCCAAGGCGTTCCCAGCAGAGAGACATAGTCCCTCCAGAGTGTCCTGGGTCTTCCCCTGGGCCTCCTCCCGGTGGGACGTGCCCGCAACACCTCACCAGGGAGGCGTCCAGGAGGCATCCTGACCAGATGCCTGAGCCACCTCAACTGGCTCCTCTTGACGTGGAGCCAGTTGAGGTGCCCGGCCGGGCTCCATGGGTAAAAGCCCGGCCACCAGACGCTCGCCAGCGTGCCCCACCTCCAGGCTTGGCTCCAGAGTGGGGCCCCGGTGACCCGCGTCCGGGCAAGGGAACACAACGTCCATTTGTTGTACTCATCATATGGGGTCTTTGGGCTGCTCTTTGTCTGGTCCCTCACCTAGGACCTGTCTGCCATGGGTGACATTACTCGGGGCATAAAGCCCCTCACAGCATAGCTCCTAGGGTCATTGGGACACTCAAACCCCTCCACCACAGTAAGGTGTCAGGCCAAGGAGAGGCGTTCCCATTGTATTTGAATTGAAAGGTATTTAAATTGTAATAAAATGGGAAAGATTTTTAAAAAGGCAATATTTACTTTGCCTGAATTTAACTTAGCCCTGAAGTAAACTTGAAAGGGCTGAAGATTTAACATTTTGATCCTAGAGCTTTTTAGTTGAAGATTTATCCTTGTTATTCAAAACATAATTGGAATCTTTGCTAATTAGCATTTCAATCTGAAAAACTCACACAGAAAGAAAAGGCAATTAGAAGAATTTTATTGATACAATATTTTAAGAGTTTGGCGCTCAGACCTCGGCAGGAAAAATTTACGCTGCATTATACTTCAATATGGTTCTTATTTATTGAATTGTTATCATTATTGTTTCGGTGTTTTTTATGTTTCAGCTTGAAGTATGCTGTGTTCTGTTATACCTAATCTCAATAAAGGTTGAAAAAAATAGTGGTCTTCTTCTTCCAGGTCGCCCCCTGTCAGCAGTAAGACGCCTGTGCGTTCTGTCCAGAACTTTTATCCCAGAGAGGCATTGAAACATTGAATTCAAAGGGTTAAAGTATAGAAATGACTCTTGAAAGAGAATTCTATACTCTAACACTTTGAATCAAAACAAACTACAGAAATGGTATAGATCAGTACTGAGGCTCTGGTATAAAAATGGCAAAAAAGGAAGGATGAGTTCTGCATGTTGGTCCCACAAGTCTTTCTAAAAGCCAATTTCCTCATCCAGCTCCTCTCATTTTGCCAGTAGAAACTGGTCACCACTTGGGTATTATCTGGCAGACTGTAGAATAGCATGGAGTCCAAGTTTATACAAGTGTATCTGCTGCCAGGAGATAACTGACCATTTCCTTTAGTCCCTTTGCCCCTATCCATGTATTTAACATCTGTGACGTACACAATGCCTGTAAATTATCTGTTAATATCCAATAACTGCTTTCAACAGCTCCAACAACCTTTGTCTTCATGTAATATCTAACAGTTTTCCTTCCTGATTTCACTTTTTCTGTTAATTTAGAACATTTTGCTGCCGTTTGTCAACCTAAACTTAAATCTGGTCTGAAGAAGAAGTTCCAGTGTGTGTTTGAGGGGATCGCTAAAGCAGGAAGTCCAACCCTTCTGAACCAGATCTACACAGAGCTCTACATCACAGAGGGAGGGACTGGAGAGGTCAATGATGAACATGAGGTCAGACAGATTGAAACAGCATCCAGGAAACCACACAGACCAGAAACAACCATCAGACAAGAAGACATCTTTAAAGTCCCACCTGGAAGAGATCAACCAATCAGAACAGTGATGACAAAGGGAGTGGCTGGCATTGGGAAAACAGTCTTAACCCAGAAGTTCACTCTGGACTGGGCTGAAGGCAAAGCCCACCAGAACATCCACTTCATATTTCCATTCACCTTCAGAGAGCTGAATGTGCTGAAAGAGAAAAAGTTCAGCTTGGTGGACCTTGTTCATCACTTCTTTACTGAAACCAAAGAAATCTGCAGCTTTGAACACTTCCAGGTTCTGTTCATCTTTGATGGTCTGGATGAGAGTCGACTTCCTCTGGACTTCCAGAACCAGGAGATCCTGACTGATGCTACAGAGTCCACCTCAGTGGATGTTCTGCTGACAAACCTCATCAGGGGGAAACTGCTTCCCTCTGCTCGCCTCTGGATAACCACACGACCTGCAGCAGCCAATCAGATCCCTCCTGAGTGTGTTGGCATGGTGACAGAGGTCAGAGGGTTCACTGACCCACAGAAGGAGGAGTACTTCAGAAAGAGATGCAGAGATGAGGAGCAGGCCAGGAGGATCATCTCCCACATGAAGACATCAAGAAGCCTCCACATCATGTGCCACATCCCAGTCTTCTGCTGGATCACTGCTACAGTTCTGGAGGACGTGTTGGAGACCAGAGAGGGAGGAGAGCTGCCCAGCACCCTGACTGAGATGTACATCCACTTCCTGGTGGTTCATACCAAAGTGAAGAAGGTCAAGTATAATGGAGGAGCTGAAACAGATCCACACTGGAGTCCAGAGAGCAGGAAGATGATTGAGTCTCTGGGAAAACTGGCTTTTAATCAGCTGCAGAAAGGAAACCTGATCTTCTATGAATCAGACCTGACAGAGTGTGGCATCGATATCAGAGCAGCCTCAGTGTACTCAGGAGTGTTCACACAGATCTTTAGAGAGGAGAGAGGGCTGTACCAGGACAAGGTGTTCTGCTTCGTCCATCTGAGTGTTCAGGAGTTTCTGGCTGCTCTTCATGTTCATCTTACCTTCATCAACTCTGGTGTAAACCTGATGGATGAAACACAATCAATATCTAAGAGGATTTTAGGCCTCCTATTTTTTAGGAGGCCTAAATTGAAGTTTCATCAGAGAGCTGTTGATCAGGCCTTACAGAGTCCAAATGGATACCTGGACTTGTTCCTCCGGTTCCTCCTGGGACTTTCACTGCTGACCAATCAGAGACTCCTACAAGGTCTGCTGACACAGACAGGAAGTAGCTCACAGACCAATCAGGAAACAGTTCAGTACATCAAGGAGCAGATCAGTGAGAATGTGTCTGCAGAGAAAAGCATCAATCTGTTCCACTGTCTGAATGAACTGAAGGATCGTTCTCTAGTGGAGGAGCTCCAACAGTCTCTGAGTTCAGGAAGTCTCTCTTCAGATAAACTGTCTCCTGCTCAGTGGTCAGCTCTGGGTTTCATCTTAGTGTCATCAGCAGAAGATCTGGATGTGTTTGACCTGAAGAAATACTCTGCTTCAGAGGAGGTTCTCCTGAGGCTGCTGCCAGTGGTTAAAGCCTCCAACAAAGCTCTGTAAGGACACAGATTGTTGCTGCTTTTATTTTTGAGAAGTCTGCTAATGAGGTAAATATTGATTCATGTTTTTTAGTTTATAATATCAGATGTGTTTCCCTGTCTCCTCAGACTGAGTGGCTGTAACCTCTCAGAGAGAAGCTGTGAAGCTCTGTCCTCAGTTCTCAGCTCCCAGTCCTCCAGTCTCAGAGAACTGGACCTGAGTAACAACAACCTGCAGGATTCAGGAGTGAAGCTTCTCTCTCATGGACTGGAGAGTCCACACTGCAGACTGCAGTCTCTCAGGTACAAAGTTCTGAATGCTGTTGAGCAGATTTCTGGCCAATACCTGTTATCTAAGAGGATATAAATATTTCATAAATAGGTTTGTAAACTTTTCTAGGTTATTTATAATAGGTTACTAATAATAAACCACTTCATAATAATAAGCAACATAGACAAAATAAGATTTATTCATTAATCTTTCCACAGAGAACATTGATTTCTGGAAGAAAAAAAATAAAAATTGGTGAATTCTTTAACATCAAATGTTTCTCCCCATTTCCTCAGTCTGAGTGGCTGTAACCTCTCAGAGAAAAGCTGTGAAGCTCTGTCCTCAGTTCTCAGCTCCCAGTCCTCCAGTCTCAGAGAACTGGACCTGAGTAACAACAACCTGCAGGATTCAGGAGTGAAGCTTCTCTCTGCTGGACTGGAGAGTCCAAACTGCAGACTGGAAACTCTCAGGTACAAAGTTCTCAATCCTGTAGAAACCAGGTATCCGTTTTTATTACCTACAGAACAAAAGCAGTATATTATTAAACATGTTAAACACCAATTTCTTAGGTTATTCCCAGCTAAACTTTCTCATCATGTGTTCAATTGTGTGTCTGCAGCTTGTCAGGCTGTCTGGTCTCAGACGACGGCTGTGCTTCTCTGGCTTCGGCTCTGACCTCCAACCCCGCCCATCTGAAAGAGTTGGACCTGAGCTACAATCATCCAGGAGACTCTGGAGTAAAGCTGCTGTCGGCTGGACTGAAGGATCCACCCTGGAGACTGGAAACTCTTGGGTATGGAGGAACCTGCTGCAGGTGGAGAGAAGATCTGGTAGAGGAGGAAGAAAGAGAAATGTTTCCTTTGTCCTTTAGTCAGTCTGACAGAAAATAGTCAGCTTGTCATGTTGAATGGACCTGGGAAGATTAAGATGCAGCAGAGTCCCATCATCATGCATTTAAATTCTGGTCAAGTTGGTTATTCTCTCCATTTTGTCCAAGTTGTAAGATGGAGATTCTGACGATCCAGTTAGTTGTTCTGCATTTCAAGGCTGAAGTCCGTAGCAGGTTGAAGACGTAGATCTTTGTTTGTCTGTTGACCTGTCTGGGATGACACCCACAATATAGAACTGGGTTATGAAGATATGCTGGCTTTAACACCTGCTTTATAGCATCTACTCCATCCTTCCAGAGCAGATTTACCTTGGGTCAGGACCAGAACATATGGTGTTATCTAGTGCTGTAGTTTCTCCATCATAAACTGGGTTATTTGCATGTGAGTTAAGTTCTGGAGTTTTGAAGAACCTCATTATTATTTTCCACCTAAACTCTCTCTGTGTGTTTGAATTTGGAGTCGGATGAGCTTCAGATTGTCTTCCAGTCCTCTTAAGACCAAATTTGGCCCGTTACTTCTTAGGGCTGGACAATATAGAAAAAAAGCTTATTGATAAAAAAATGCATATTGATCGATATCGATAATTATCGAAAATATTTAAAACCATATTTTATGTGCAGCTCTGCCTGGACATTTTATGATATTGCTAAATGATTTAATTTTAATAAAGAACACAAACACAGAATTCCAATTAAATCTTTATTTAACCAACTTTTTTAACCATAACAGAATTTTTTTTAAAGAAAATTACTTAAGAGACCTGAGTTATGTTATTAAATACTGACAAAAAATAAACTAAAGTGACCAGTAAAATGACCAAAATAAATATACCAATACCATTTTATGACAAAGAAGGGAGACCAGTTTAGCTGCTATACCTGCTTTGTTTTGGAAGAAGCTCTGTAAGATTTCTCCGAAGATGACGCGGAGCGGCGCAGGGCTTGTGGCGTGCGCTGCTAAAACGGCTCGCGCTGCTAAAACGGCTCGCACTGCTTCGGGTGTAAGCGGCTTATGTGATGAAACAAGTTGGTTACGTTACCAGACTTTGTTTTTACTGGTTCCTTGCAAGTTTTACAAATCACTGGTTTATTTCTGTCAGACTGGCGAACTAGTAAAACCCCGTTTTGGGACCGTTTCCTCCGCCAATACTTGCTGCGACATATTCACATGCTCTGTGTTGTGGTTTGAGAGGGCGGCGCTTTGTGACGGCGGGCCTGGGTCCGCAATTACAATTGGTCGAGAGGAAGTAGTAACTGTAGCATCAACTAATATGATAGGCTGAAAGGAAGGAAGGAAAACTCTCTATCGAAGTTTTATAAACCCTATTTTTTCCTATCGCGCCACACGTCTATCGATCGATATATATTGTTATTGAATTATCGTCCAGCCCTATTGCAAGTTTCTTTCAGTGGGTATGACCCAAAAGACATCTGTTGAGCCTGGTTGTTAATGGGAAAGAGCAAACTTTTAGAGAGATTGATTTTATAGCCTGAGATCTCTCCAAAACTAGAGATAATATCTAATGCCTTGGGAATAGAGGTGCAAGGATCGGACAAGTAAAGTAGCAAGTCATCCGCATATAGTGACAGTTTGTGAGTTTTACCACCCCTGACAACGCCCACAATCTCCTCTGCACCCCGAAGTGCAACCGCTAATGGTTCTATGGCTACGTAAAACAAAAGCGGACTCAATGGACAGCCCTGCCTTGTCCCCCTACATATAGGTTAATAGTTTGAGGTTGTTTTATTAGTACGGACAGAGGCCTGTGGTGTAGCATATAAAATCCTTATCCACCAACAGAAAGCCGGACCAAAACCAAACGTCTCCAGAGCCGCAAAAACATATTCATATTCAATCCGGTCAAATGCCTTGTAAGCATCGAGAGAGAGCAAAACCTCCGCTGTATAAAGCTGTCACCCTATAATAGAACCAGTCTGAGCTGGATGAATCACTGTACACATAACTGATTCTAATCTAGTAGCCAGAACCTTAGTCAAGATCTTGTAGTCACAGCAGAGTAGACTCACCGGCCTGAATGACTCACATTTCAGGGGGTCCTTTCCTTTTTTCAGAAGGACTGAAATAGTGGCCTGTGTCATTGTTGGGGGGGGGGGAAGAGTCTTGCGCTCCAAAGCTTCGGTATATACGTTTTTTAAAAGAGGGCTTAGTTTGGATGACAATTTCTTTAAGAATTCAATAGGAAAGCCATCCAGCCCTGGAGCCTTACCGCTCTTCATCTTTTTATTTGCCCGATCAATTTCAACTGCTGACATGCTGCTATAGAGGGCTGCCCTGTCTTGTCTGCCTAAGGTTTGAACCTCAAGACCATTGAAAAACTGAGCTAACTTAGTACCATCACATTTATTCAGCAGTGTAAAGGTCCTCATAAAATATTTTGAATTGTTTATTAATGTCTTTTTGATCTGTGGTGATCCCATCCGGAGCATTAATTTCTGCTCTAAACCCCGCCTCTGCGGATTGTTTCAACTGATGGTTTAGTAATTTGTTGGCTCGCTCCCCATGTTCGTAGAATTCTTGACGAGATTTACGATGCAGCTCCTCAGCAGCTTCATATGAGAGGGTATCGAATTCTGTCAGCAAACCAATTCTTTCTTTACTGAGATCTACAGATGGAGCTTCACAGTTTTTTTGATCAACCTCCTTTATCAAAGAGATCAGCTCATTAAGGCGTGCTGACTGTCAAGTGCTTTTGCCAATGCACCCCACACTTGAAGGGAAGGACCCACAACAACAAGAGTATAGCTGGAATTACTCAGACTGAACAGTTGAATCTTTTCCCATTCTTTATTTAGTTTGATTCTTTTCTTCTCAGTGCTTGAACACCAGTCAGGTAAAAACCTTTGAAAACAAATATTACAATTAATACACGCCCAATATTTACAACACACAAATTCATAAATACCATATACAACAATTATACCAATCTAATTCCCATTTCAATTAGCAGAGCTTTATAAAAGTTGCTTGTATTTTTTATGCACCAACTAACCTAAAATCCTACTGGCTCATTCACCATCATATTGCATTATGCCCAAACATATACCCACATCACACATATCCCCAAGCTTATTATTTACAATGTGAAATGCATGTTTGTTTTAACTAACTGCAGCCACCTTCACAGGTGCACAAACCATGTAAGCAGGACTCCAACACAGCAACCATTACACATTAAGCTCTGGAACAGCAGCAGGAATCTTAAATAAAACTTATTTTCTTAACGGCTGCCCCTTCAGTGTTTGTCAGTGGGTCCTTGCTTCTCTGCAGTCAGTTTGCAGTGTGTCTCTCATATATACCTGCTGATGAGCACAGCTGCTCTCCCAGGTGTCATTTACCCCTAATCAATGTCTTTCAGGCAAAGTGCTGGCAGGTCAGCGCAACACTGACGTCTTCTTTTCATGCTTGCATTATAGGATATTATCTGACCCCGTAAATTCACTTTCATAGCTTCCCACAGGGTAGAGTGGCTTGTTTCTGAAGATTGGTTTGTTTCTAGAAAGAAGTCAATTTGGGTATACAGGAAATTGACAAAATCTTTGTCAGACAAAAGACTTGGATTAAGCCTCCAGGTGCGTTGTGAAGGCTCATTATCCGGAAAGCAAAGCACCATTGTCATTGGGCTATGATCAGATATAACAATGCTCTCATATTCACTAGACCTCAGTAGGGGGAGGTGTTTCTTGTCTAATAAGAAATAGTCTATCCTGGAGTAGGAATTATGGGCTGTAGAGAAAAATGAATACTGTATAGAAAGCGGATTTCTGTATCTCCATGCATCAATCACACCATATGCTTGGAGAAAAGCATTAATAGTCTCTGCTGATTTACCAAGTGATCCCCTTACATCTCTAGAGCGGTCCATATTGGGATCCAGAACACAATTTAGATCTCCCCCGAGGACCAGCTGGTGACTATTTAATTCTGGAAGGCGCGAAAAAAAGTCAGTAAAAAATTTAGAATTATCCCAATTTGGAGCATAAACGCATGCCAGTACCACTGGTAAGTTAAATAAGTGTCCTTGAAAAATAATAAACAGACCATCTTTATCTTGGATCATATTTGTTTGAACAAATTGCACTTCTCTATGTACGAGAATGGCCGCTCCACGACATTTAGCGTTAAATCTGGAATGAAAAATCTGGGAAAACCCCCCTCTCAAGCCTGGAGTGATCTTTATTAAGCAGGTGCGTTTCAGTTAAGAATGCTATGTCTGTTTGCAGCTTTGATAGATGAGAGAACACCTTACTACGCTTCACTGGATGGTTAAGCCCTTTGGTGTTCCAGTTTGTAAAATTAATATTCCCCCTCCCCGCACTGCTACTATTAGGGGTTATCATATTCTGGTATCTGAAATGGTATGGCAGCAGCCTGCTTTGAAACAGCCTCATCATTAAACCTTTTTGTACATGATAGATCTCTGTTTAGACATTGTACCATTGGAGTCAATAATATAAAACATTAAAACCATAAGGAATACAAAAACATAGAATCACACACGTCCCCTACACAATCCCATTGCCGGCCTCTCCCCAAACGAAAGGCTGCATCACACGACATAACAAAACTTACCTTGTGAGACCGAGTCTCACCAACACTACATGAATAATATGCTGCAGCTAATCTTAACCGTAATCTATTAAATGCACACTCAATGAGTTTCTCATGCCCTACCTTATTTATATATACTTTATGTGAGTAATCTTGACAAAACCAACAAACAAAAGTGTCTGAACTCACCCATCATATGTCATCAGGGCTCTGACAGTTCGAAGCAAGAACTTAATATAAAGAATTAAATTTCTACTAGCACCAACTGGACATCCGAGAACATTATTAACCTCAGTGAAGTCTGAACCGTCCAATTATGTTGACCAGGCCTTAAACAAAAGTCCTTAAAAGGATGACAGTTATTAAGACATACCTCTGTATGCGGGATAGGGGCAACCATAGAAAGCATGTCTCTCAGCGCTGTCACGTCTTGAGGTGGCGTGCTTCAGGTTTTCTATTATAAAATCCTTGGCCCGTTTAGGATCTTAAAAGCTTGTGCGCAGACCATCAGGCGTCGTTTCCACCATCAGGCGTCGTTTCCACCTGGTTTGGTTTCCAAACCAGGTGGTAAGCACGGGTTAGACTTGAGCAGAAGGAGGTGGTTTGGTGTTAGAGCTTCCAGATCATTTGGATTGGTAGATTCCAATGTAATAGGTCTACCGTTGAGGATTGACTCCACTTCACAGAGAGCAGTTTAAAGTCCTTCTTCGTCCAAATGCTGTGTCTGCAGGGTGGAATTAAGGACCTTTCTGATGGAACGAATCAATCTCTCCCATGCTCCGCCATGGTGCGATCCAGCTGGAGGATTGAAGATCCATTTCACTCCCTTCAACAACAGCGTATCAGTGATCTTTTCCTGATTCCACTCTTCTATGGCTTGTCTCAGCTCATGCTCCGCACCCACAAAGTTGGTTCCATTATCAGACAGCAGCTCTTGAACTTGGCCTCGCCTTGCAATAAAACGGCGAAAGGCATTAATGAAGGAGTCTGTGTCAAGAGATGAGGCGACCTCAATATATACAGCTCTAATTGCTAAACACGTGAAGAGAACTCCATACCTCTTCACAAGACTTCTCCCACGCTTGACTTCAAATGGACCAAAATAATCAACTCCAACAAAACTAAAAGGGGGTTTCTCAGGAGTCACTCTGCTTTCAGGCAAGTCAGCCATTTGCTGCTGGCCTGCAGCTCCATGAAGCTGTCAGGTCACACACCTCGACAGGATGTTTCTAATCAAGGCTCCAGCACCAGGAATCCAATATTTCTGATGCAGCTTTGAGAGCATGTAGTTCCTACCACCATGACCCACACTTTTATGGATATGCTGAAGAATGAGATCAGCAATGTGAAGGTCCTTAGGAATTATGATAGGATGTTTGGAATCTTCAGACATGACAGCCTTGCTGAGACGTCCTCCAACACGCAGCACATTATCCTCTAGAACAGGATTCAACTTGTATATGTGACTGCTTCGCTTCACGCTCTTTCCCTTTTGAAGACAGGAGATCTCTTCAGCATATCTTTTCCTCTGACAAAACTTGATTATCTGCATCTCAGCATCCTCAATCTCTCCCAATGAGAGAAAGTCATTACAGAACTCAACCCTAGGATGAGCACATTTAGACTGAGCTGTATTAGATGCAGGCTGGAAATGTGTCTTGTTCTTCTTGCGATGTAAGAGCAATGTTTTGAATCTCAAAATCCAACTCATCACCCTGACAAGACGAGTCCAGGACGATGAATCAAGGAATCCAATGGATGGTCATGATCATGTGTGGGTGAGACAACCACAGAGGCACACATCTTGACTTCACGGTCTTTAGGTGAAAGTTCCTGCAAGTTCTCTGGGTTAACAGGCCATTCTGTCTCTGGCTGTGTAAGGAATGCAGGACCAGATAACCATTTAGTGTCACGCAGAAAAGATTCTGCCTTCATACCTCTGGAGGCAAGGTCTGCAGGGTTATGCGTTGTATTCACATACCTCCACTGTGATATTCCAGAAGACGTGAGAATCTCAGACACTCGGTTCACCACAAAAACACGAAACCTCGTAGTTTTGTTATTGATGTATTTCAACACTGAGGTGCTTTCTGTCCAAAACATTGAGTCCAAAAGAGGTAGCCTCAGCTCTCTTCTCCAAAGTCTGTCCATGCGAACTGCTAGCACAGCCGCTGTCAATTCCATACGGGGAATTGTGACTGGTTTTAAAGGTGCCACCCTGGACTTCCCCATTATGAAGGAACTGTGTGCCTGTAAGAGACTGTTGTGCAGCAGCAAATGGGTAACAACACCATACCCCTTCTCACTCGCATCTGCAAAGTGGTGCAACTGAGCAGTAGTTTTTTCTCCAAATTCAGTAGGTTTTAAACATCGTTTGATGCTGATGTTGTCCAACAGGTGCAGTTCTTCCACCCACCTTTGCCACTCTTGAGCAACATCTGATGGAATAGCATCATCCCATCCAATCCCCCTCTGACGCAGATCTTGAAGTATCCTTTTAGCTGTGAAAATGACAGGAGCAAGGAATCCCAGAGGGTCGTAGAAGGAGCTGACCATAGAAAGAATTCCTCTCCGGGTCAATGGCCTGTTTGGGATGGAAATGGAGAACTTAAACGCATCTGACTGTAAACACCACCAAACTCCTAATGCTCGCTCAACAGGCAATAGGTCACAATCCAAATCTAGATTTTTAACTTCCTTAGCTCTCTCCTCCTCAGGTAGTACTGCCAGGACCCTGCAGCTATTACTTATCCACTTTGTTAAGTGGAAGCCTCCCTTGGCGCAGATGAGTCTGAGGTCTGTGTAAAGAGAGATTGCTTCCTCTTCAGTGCCTACTGAAGCAAGGCAGTCATCCACGTAGAAATTATGTAGAATGGTGTCAATCACCTGCTGGTTGAAGTGTGCTTTGTTGTCTTCCGCACATTTCCGCAGAGCATCTTCACTCTTGGCATTGGCATTATCGTTGGCCAGTTTGATCTCTGCTCTTAGCTGATCAACCTGGCAGTGTTTTTCAGTGGATTTTGCCTCTGCTTTAGTGAGCAGTTCCATCCTCAGTTCGGCGATCGCTGAGAGGATGGCCTGATGTCCGGGTCTTCGGTCGGGTGTAGCGTCAGGTGCAGCGTTAGCCTCTGGGCTAGTTTTGGAGCTAGCCTGTGTGTCGGGCGCTTTCCGTTGTTTTTTAGACATTTTCAGCGAGCGTTCGATCCAAAGATAAAAGCCTGGTTCGTCGCCTTGGCAAGCGTGACTCAATTTTTTTTTCATGAAATAGCTGCTTCAATATTTATTAATAGTGCTGGTAAAGAGCTCAGTAGAAACACGTCCTCACATGGCGCTGCTCAAACCGGAACTCCCGAAATATGATCCCTCTTGTTGATTTTCATCAGAACTCTTGCTGCAGAATTTTGGACTTCCTGATAGTAAAGAATTACAATAGTTCAGCCTTGAAGTAACAAATGCATGGACTAGTTTTTCAGCATCACTCCTGGACAGAATGTTCCTAATTTTGGCGATATTCCGGAGGTGAAAAAAAGGAAACTCTGGAAACCTGTTTAATATGGAATTTAAACAACATGTCTTGGTCAAAAATAACACCAAGATTTTTTACTTTATTTCCAGAAGCCAAATTAATGCCATTCAGATTAAGTGATTAAGAAGTTTATTTTTTGATAACTCTGGTCCAAAGATTACAACTTCTGTCTTGTAAGAATTTAAATGCAGAAAATTTAAAGTCATCTCCAGCTTTTGATGGATAAATATAGCTGAGTGTCATCAGCATAACGGTGTAAATTCATCCAATGCTGTCTGATAATTTTGCCGATCGGAAGCATATATATAGTAAGGAGAACTGGTTCAAGGACTGAACCCTGTGGTACTCCACAAGTGACCCTAGAGTTCGAAGAAGATTTATTATTAACAAACATGCAAACTGGAATCTGTCCAACAGATAAGATTTAAACCAGCCTAATGCTTTCCCCTTAATTCCTACAGTATGCTCAAGTCTTTGTAGGAGAATATTGTGATCAACTGTATCAAATGCAGCACTGAGATCTAACAGGATAAGTATAGACACAAGTCCATTATCTGAGGCCATGTGAATATCATTAGTGATCTTCACCAGAGCTGTTTCAGTGCTATGATGAGCTCTGAAGCCTGACTGAAACTCCTCAAGTAGGTCATTACTTTGTAAATGTTCACAAAGTTGATTAGCAACTACGTTCAAGAATTTTAAATAGGAAAAGAAGATTAGATATAGGTCTGTAATTTACTAACTCATCTTGATCAAGAGAAGGTTTCTTAAGTAAAGGTTTGGTAACAGCTACTTTAAAAGCCTGTGGTACATATCCATTTACCAAGGATAGATTAATAATTTCTAAAATAGGACCACTGATCAAAGGGAATACCTCCTTAAACAACTTGGTTGGGATTGGGTCTAACATGCAGGTAAAAGGTTTAGGTGAAGCTGAAATTTCAGATAGCTCAGAAAGCTCTACTGCTTCTAAACAGTTCAGAAACCACGCAGGTTCTAAAGATTCCTCCAATGCTGCCTCATTTACTGAGGATGAGGTAATCATGTTTGGGAGGATGCCAAGTATTTTATTTTTAATAGAATCAATTTTATTTATGAAGAATCCCATAAAATCATTACTGCTAAGAGCTAAGGGAATGGATGGATCAACGGAGCTGATCCATCCACTCAATTAATGATGAAAAATTTGCTGTTCTAACTCTGCGAAGGGTCTTGTTATACAACAGTAGACTGTCTTTCTAGATCAGATAGGATTCCTCTTGGTGTGTAGAGCGCTATTTTCAGTCCCGTGCCCCTGGGACCAGCCCAGAATAGAAAGTTCGCCGCAAATCTGTGGCCCTGCTGTCGGTCTTATGACTGGAGACATTAAAATCCCATTTGCTTAAACAAAGTACTTAAAAGGACAACAATTATTCAGACATACCTCTGTATGCGGTATAGGGGCAACCACACATTTCTCTCAGCGCTGTCACGTCTTCAGGCTGCGCGCTTCAAGTTTTCCATTATAAAATCCTTGGCCCGTTTAGGATCTTTAAAGCCTGTGCGCAGACCATCCAACGTCGTTATTCTCAGCTCAGCTGGGTACCAGAGGCCATAGCGTACTCCCTCACAGCTCACTCAGCTCTCTCTCCACTTGACACAAACAACCATGCTGCTGCTGCCCAGACTCAGAGAGAGAGAGAGAGAGAGGGAGACAGAGAGAGAGAGACAGAGAGAGACAGAGACAGAGAGACAGAGAGTGCTTCAGTCCTTCAGATAATATTCTGGTAGAAAAGAGTGGTCATCTTCAGCAGCACTTCATATTAATTTTCAAAGTAGATATTATATGTCATATGTTACTGGAGCCCACTCAGAACATGTAATTAAGACCTTGAAAGAACCCAGTACATTTATCCCGTTAAAAAGTGTTATGTAAGACAACATTAGATAACCCTTTATTTATCACACGACAGGGAAAATTGTAGAATTAAAGTAACAGGCGACTGCACACAACACAAACAAAATTACATAAGGTTTGAAAGATATAATATCATACGAAGTGAATTAGAAAAAACACCATGAACAGAACATTATTATTATTATTCCATTGTAATATAAAAGTAGAAATCACAAAAACACCAAAAGTCAACAGTTTCATGATACATCAAGCTTAAATATAAAAAGTACCGGTATCAATATCGACGATACTGACCTTTTATTTGGTATGACCTTTTCTTGGTATCAGCCCACATCTACTCCTTGGACACTTTCACAACCCATTACTGCAGCTGCTGGATTCAGGAAGCTGCATCTTTTTATTGGTCTCATTGTAAATGTGTGCACCGCCACCTGGTTGTGCTGATTGGTAGAGGAAGAGCTGAAAGGTTGGTGGTGCTTGTCAGAGGTCTGTGATGATGGAAGCCTCTCCCTGGTTTGAGTCTGAGCTCAGATCAGCTCTTTGATTCTTGTTGAACTTTTTGTTGAATGTGATGCAGCTTCTCCTTTTTAATGTTTGTATTTCTGGATCTTCCAGTGTGGCCACAGCAGATTTCCACAGGGCTCTTTAGTGTTTCATTCCTCCATCTCATCTGTGTGTGGGAGTGTGGATGGAACAGGGATCCAGAGTTGGTGTCAGTGTTTAGATTGATTGTATTTTAATGCTGATTATTAAATCAGGTGGAGCTTCCAGAAATGTTGACTTAGTTTCCTGATGTCCTTTTAGGCTTCAGGCTGTTTCTTCAGGTTGTTACTGAGGGATTTCCTTTTTCTTCTCTGTTGGAGAAATTAGTTATGCTACAGCGCCACCTACTGTCCTCCTACATCCACTGCAGGTTGCAGTGTTTCCATCATAATCTGGGCGTGTCCAAATGTTGGACTGGTCCTTTCTCAGTGGAGGACAATGTGTGTCTGAGAGACATGTAATGTCCATGTTTGCTGCTGAAAGAGACTGATGGTCTGACCCCTCTCCTCCTTTCAGGGTGGAGCCTGCTGGAGAACGATGGTTGACACCAGGTCTGAGGAAGTGTAAGTGTGTTTTTATTTGAGTCATGACAACAAAGCAGCTCATATTCAACCATCTTCAGACTGTCCATCACTCATTCAGGAGTCATCATCAATAAATGATCAATAACTGCACCTGGATTGTCTTTGTTCTCTCCATCAGATTCCTGTCAACTCACAATCGACACAAACACAGTGAGCAGAAAACTCAAACTGTCTAAAGACAACAGGAAGGTGACACATGTGGAGGAGCTTCAGTCATATCCTGATCATCCAGACAGATTTGGTTTTCCTCAGTTGCTGTGTAGAGATGGTCTGACTGGTCGCTGTTACTGGGAGGTTGAGTGGAGAGAAGACGTTAAAATATCAGTGAGTTACAGAAGAATCAAGAGGAGAGGAGATTTTAGAGATTGTATGTTTGGAGGGAATGATCACTCCTGGAGTCTGAACTGCTCTGATTATGGTTACTCTGTCTGGCATAATAACAGACAGACATCTATCTCCTCCTCCTCCGTCTCCAGCAGAGCAGCAGTATATGTGGACCATCCTGCTGGTATTCTGTCCTTCTACAGAGTCTCCTCTGACTCACTGATCCACCTCCACACCTTCAACACCATATTCACTGAACCTTTGCATCCTGGGTTTGAATTCTGGTATACCAGTCCAGGTTCTTCATTGTCTTTATGCTAAGTTGAGTCTAAAGAGTCTCCTCCTGTCAGAGAAAGCCTCTCCCTGTTGAACAGATAGTTCAGTCTGTTCATGTCTGTCTCTTTCACTCAGAAACACGTTTTCACATTCATGGATTCAATCTGTTTCTTTGTAAAACTCTTTTAAATGATTCCTTGGAAACGTATTCCTCTTCCAGTCCTTTAAAGATGGAAACTGGGATTATTCCAGGATTCAAATGTTGTTTTTCTGCCTGTTTCCAGTAAAAGCTTCACTCTGAATATCAGTGTGACAAAGTGGTTCAGTTTGTGTTCACCATTTGTCCCTTATTCCTATTTCTGATTCATTTATTTTCTGTAGATGGCCATATAGCTTAAATTTAAACATTAGTTTGCAGCTCTGCTCCACTTACTATCCCGGGTTTGTTTGTGTTAGCATTAGGTTGCAGTTTCCATCTATATGTTTAGGTTAAAGCTACTCCTGGATTATTGGTTGAATTTGTTTATTTGGTTTCAAAGTATATTCATATTTGTTTACCTTTTTACTCACCATTGTTTGTCCCTTGTAGATCTGCAGGAGTATGGGAGGGGCCGGCCCAGTACTTCCTGCTTAAGTGTCTGAGTGATATCACTGATTGTCTTGCTGGATGCTACCAATTAGAGGGTTTCTTTAGGAGTATTGCTTTGTTTTTCTTTAAAGTGAAGATGATTTGCTTTGTAACAGGAACTAAGTAAATGCCTAAAAGAAATCAATGCATGGATGTGCCAAAATTTTCTCCAATTGAATAAAAACAAAACTGAAGTAATAATATTTGGACCAATAGAGGAAAGATCAAAAGTTAGCACACAGCTTCAGTCGCTTCAGCTAAAAACCACCAATCAGGCCCGAAATCTGGGAGTAGTGATGGACTCAGACC
This sequence comes from Fundulus heteroclitus, assembly GCF_011125445.2. Classification (NCBI taxonomy): domain Eukaryota; kingdom Metazoa; phylum Chordata; class Actinopteri; order Cyprinodontiformes; family Fundulidae; genus Fundulus; species Fundulus heteroclitus. The sequence goes on from NC_046382.1 coordinate 2,608,395, forward strand.
TGAACCTTCAAAAGCATCTAAAGACAATTACAAGGTCAGCTTTCTATCACCTGAGGAACATTTCTAGGATTAAAGGACTGATGTCTCAGCAGGATCTGGAAAAACTAATCCATGCGTTTATATTTAGTAGAATTGATTACTGCAACGGTGTTTTCACAGGACTTCCTAAAAAGTGGGTCAGACAGCTGCAGCTGATCCAGAACGCTGCTGCCCGCGTCCTCACTAAGACTAAGAAAGTAGAGCACATAACCCCAGTTCTAAAGTCCTTACACTGGCTCCCTGTATCTCAGAGAATAGACTTTAAAATCCTTCTGTTAGTCTATAAATCCTTAAATGGCTTAGCACCTAAATACATCACAGACTTGTTATCAGTGTATCAACCATCCAGACCACTAAGGTCTTCTGGCTCCAGTCTACTCCACATACCTAGAACCAGAACTAAACATGGAGAAGCAGCATTTAGTTCCTATGCTCCGCTTATCTGGAACAAACTTCCAGAAAACTGTAAAAGTGTGGAAAGCCTGAGTTCTTTTAAATCAAGATTAAAAACACATCTGTTTAAAATTGCCTTTGACTGTTCTAGTTAAACAGTTTTACTGTTTTTAATGTTCTTTTTTGTTACTACATTCTATCCCTACTTGCTTTTATTCTATTTTCTATCTACATTTTATTATTTTGGTATATCTTAATCATGTAAAGCACTTTGTATTGTCTTGTACTGAATTGTGCTATATAAATAAATTTTCCTTGCCTTGCCTTGCCTTGCCTTGTAAGCTTCCGATGGGTTGATTCATGTTATTTTTGTTAATTAATGACATTTATTCATCTATTTTAAGGCATTGGCTCAAACTCTCTGTTTCTTTTTGTGAAATCATGGAAATATTAAAACCAATCAACCAAGACATCAGAAAGAAAACTTTGGACCAAGGTTCTCCCCTTGGTTCTCTGGAGCCCAGTGGCCATATTCACAAAGATTGATAAGACTTATTAAATCTGAAAAACTCATAAAGAGAGAAAAGCAATTAGAAGAATTTATTGATACAATAATTTAAACTTTGGCGCTCAGACCTCGGCAGGAAACATGAACGCTGATTTATACTTTAATGTACATAAGCAGATGTATGAGAGTAGGGATATTTCCCCCAGGCCTGAAACTGGTGGTGGAGTTGAGATAGATACATTTGGTAAATCCATAGAGGCTGGTTTGCAAGGTGATTGCTTGAGCTAAATGTCCAACTTGATAAACAAAGTTTGCATAAACTGTCCATGACTGTGGAGAGAAAAAACTCCCCTTTGGGAAGAAACCTCTGGCAGAACCAGGCTCAACATGGCGGTCTTCTGCCGGACCATTTTAGATGAGACAGGGAATTCCATGAGAGTCCAGGAGGAGCTACACTCTGGTAGGGGCAAGGTTGAAGGAGCATCGAGGAAAGCCAGATGAAGCTAAAATTTTAGATAGCTCAGAAAGCTCTACTGCTTCTAAACAGTTCAAATGCTGTGCAGCTAATCTCAGCAGTACGTAAAAAGCAGCAAGAAATTATGTTAAAAATGAAGGACCTCGGTGGAGAAAAAATTCAAGTCCACAGGAATGGCAGCTAGATTAAAAGGAGTAATTTCGAATGTCCCTCTAGAAATTTCCATGGAAGAATTGAAGAAAGAAATAAAATGTGGGAAAGTAACACAGGCCAAAAGACTCCAAACAAACAGAGGTGGTATTAAAACAGATAGCTTGTCTGTGTTGCTAGTCTCTGAAAAAGCAATGCCTTCTGAAGTGATATTTTGGCTGGATAAATTATAAAGTTAGGGAATATATTCCTCAACCTTTAAAATGCTTTAAATGCCAAAGAATGGGACACACAGCGCAACAGTGTAAATGGAGGCAAAGGTGTGCGAAATGTGGGGAAGAACACGAGTATGGCAAGTGTAATAAGGATGCAAAGTTAAAGCGCTGTAATTGTGGGGGAGAACATAGTGCTGCCTATGCTGGATGTGAGGTTCAGAACCAAGCAATAGAAGTGCAGAAATATTAAATTTTTAATTTGCAGAGACTGTATGAAACGGTGGAATGGAACTAAACAGATTAACAGAATATCAACAAAAATCAAATGATGGTACGAGACAGGAAGGACTACCCCAGAGAAAACACACAAGGACAGTTCAACCAGAAAGAACAGATTCCATAGCAGACATGTAGCCATAAGTGTATAATGGAAAAAAATGAAATGATTGCAGAAAATAAGGGCTTTATAGCTTTCATATGCAAAGTTATCAATGTTACATCAAGACAACAAAGAAAAAGTGATAGAATCAAGACAGTGGTAGAAGCTGCCATGGAGTTTCTAGACATCAAAGACATTAATGCAGCATTTAGCGATGAACTGAAGGCCATCATAAAGATCTGGGTTGGATGGAAGGATCCTACAAAAACTCTAACGTGGAGATTAGCCATGGTAGTCTACCCAGGTCATCAACATAATCTGTCAACCTGATGGAAGAAACACAATCATCTAAGGGGTCCTCAGTTTCTAAGAAGCCTAAACTAAAGTCTCTTCACCAGGCAGCAGTTGATCAGGCCCTGCAGAGTCCAAATGGACACCTGGACTTGTTCCTCCGGTTCCTCCTGGGACTTTCACTGCAGACCAATCAGAGACTCCTACAAGGTCTACTGACACTGACAGGAAGTTGCTCACAGACCAATCAGGAAACACTTCAGTACATCAAGGAGAAGATCAGTGAGAATGTGTCTGCAGAGAAAAGCATCAATCTGTTCCACTGTCTGAATGAACTGAAGGATCGTTCTCTAGTGGAGGAGATCCAACAGTCTCTGAGTTCAGGAAGTCTCTCCACAGATAAACTGTCTCCTGCTCAGTGGTCAGCTCTGATCTTCATCTTAGTGTCATCAGCAGAAGATCTGGATGTGTTTGACCTGAAGAAATACTCTGCTTCAGAGGAGGTTCTCCTGAGGCTGCTGCCAGTGGTTAAAGCCTCCAACAAAGCTCTGTAAGGACACAGGTTGTTGCTGCTTTTATTTCTGATAGTGAGAAATCTGTGAATGAAGTCAATGTTGAATCATGTTGTTTCAGTTATTTTAGAATATAATACCAGATATGTCTCCATGTCTCCTCAGACTGAGTGGCTGTGAACTCTCAGAGAGAAGCTGTGAAGCTCTGTCCTCAGTTCTCAGCTCCCAGTCCTCCAGTCTCAGAGAACTGGACCTGAGTAACAACAACCTGCAGGATTCAGGAGTGAAGCTTCTCTCTGCTGGACTGGAGAGTCCAAACTGCAAACTGGAAACTCTCAAGTACAAATTTACAGATTTTTGTCCATTACCTGCTATCATAGATTATCTAAATGTTATTTCATTAATAGAGTTGTTAACTTTTCTTCTCTGACCTTCATTCTCTTTGAATACAAACCACAGATTTATTCTTTATCTTAGCTTCATTTCTTGACTCCACCAATGAACATCAAAGTTATCTAAACACCAGAACCATGGTTCCACTGGGAGCACCAGGTTAACAGTTTGAGGAAACCTTAAAGCCAGACTCTTCCGCATAGTTTGTGTCAGTTTCCATTTCAGTTGAGCTCTAGTCAGGAATATTCTGTTTAAATGGGTCAGGTATAACTTTTTATTCTTTACAGAGCAACATACAGTATTTTTTTCAAACATATTAAGCACTAATTTCTTGCTTTTTCCCCAGCTGAAAATGAATGTTGAATTGTGTGTCTGCAGCTTGTCAGGCTGTCTGGTCTCAAAGGAAGGCTGTGCTTCTCTGATCTCAGCTCTGAGGTCCAACCCCTCCTGTTTGAAAAAGTTGGACCTGAGCTACAATCATCCAGGAGACTCAGGTGTAAAGCTGCTGTCGGCTGGACTGAGGGATCCACTCTGGAGACTGGAAGCTCTCAGGTATGGAGGAACCTGCTGCAGGTGGAGAGAAGGTCTGGTAGAGGAGGATGAGGGAGAAACATTTGACAGGAAACAGTATTTTGAGGAGCAAAATATCAATACATTGCTGATATCTTGTCCTGATATGGAGGACAATGTGTGTCTGACAGACATGTAATGTCCATGTTTGCTGCTGAAAGAAACTGATGGTCTGACCTCCCTCCTCCTTTCAGGGTGGAGCCTGCTGGAGAACGATGGTTGACACCAGGTCTGAGGAAGTGTAAGTGTGTTTTTATTTGATTCATGACAACAAAGCAGCTCACATTCAACCATCTTCAGACTGTCCATCACTCATTCAGGAGTCATCATCAATAAATGATCAATAACTGCAGCTGGATTGTCTTTGTTCTCTCCATCAGATTCCTGTCAACTCACAATCGACACAAACACAGTGAACAGAGAACTCAAACTATCTGAAGACAACAGGACGGTGACATATGTGAAGGAGCTTCAGTCATATTCTGATCATGGTGAAAGATTTGGTGTTCCTCAGCTGCTGTGTAGAACTGGTCTGACTGGTCGCTGTTACTGGGAGGTCGAGTGGAGAGGAGATGTTTATATATCAGTGAGTTACAGAAGAATCAAGAGGAAAGGAGGTAGTGAAGACTGTTGGTTTGGACTCAATGATCATTCCTGGACTCTGAGCTGCTTTGATGATGGTTACTCTGTCTGGCACAATAACAGCCGGACACCCATCTCCTCCTCCTCCTCCTCCTCCTCCTCCTCCTCCGTCACCAACAGAGTAGCAGTGTATGTGGACCATCCTGCTGGCATCATCTCCTTCTACAGAGTCTCCTCTGACTCACTGATCCACCTCCATACCTTCAACACCACATTCACTGAACATCTGCTTCCTGGCTTTGGGTTCTGGTCCAGTTCTGGTTCCTCAGTGTTTTTGTGCAGAATTGAGTCTAGAGAGTCTCCTCCTGTCAGAGAAAGCCTCTCCCTGTTGAACAGATAGTTCAGTCTGTTCGTGTCTGTCTCTTTCACTCAGAAACACGTTTTCACATTCATGGATTCAATCTGTTTCTTTGTGAAACTCTTCTAAATGATTCCTTGGAAACTTCTTCCTCTTCCAGTCCTTTAAAGAGGGAAGCTGGGATTATTCCAGGATCCACATGTTGTTTTTCTGCCTGTTTCCAGTGTGGATGGAAAATTACAGCTTGGGTTCTGAAGTCACCTCTGACCTAGCTAAAACATGTGAGCAGCTGCAAAACGGAGGACACGAGAAGTGCCTGCTATTGGCTCAACTCTTCCCTTGTCTGCCAAGGTCAATACTTGCGTATTTTCTGTCTGGCATTGTCAATATTTGGATTATGAGTTGCTTTTGTTATGTCTTCATGGTAAAAGCTGCTGCCTGGTATAACAACATGCAAAAGGTGGTGGCCCCAGGTTCAGAGAAGAACATAGAACATGGGAACAGAAGGGGTGCAGACTGCAGCCGAGCCAAGGGTGTGTTTACTTTTGCTCTGTCTCTAAATAAATTGCTGTGCTGGAACTTGACTAGACTCACAATTTCCTTTTAAATGTATTATTTCTCACAACAACAGGCAAAGCTTTGCGCTTTTTTCTCTGCTCTCTGCTCCATGCTTGCTTGCATTTTCCTGCCTTTTACTTTTTATCTCCTTTTTATCTCTTAACCTAAACCACAGAAAGTTGGATTTAGTTATTTCATTTATTTTCTTTTACTTATTTGTTGATTTTGAAAAGATGCTTTCCTTCACCACAATGGACTTTGACAAGCTTTTACAGAAGATAGCTGTTATGGAACTGAAAATCTGTTGACTCGAAGTGAATTATGATGTAAACGCCACGCATGGAAATGAAACAACCCTGCCTGTGATTCCGAACGATGACCACCAGCTCAGCGACTCAGCAAACAAACAGTTCCCTGAGGAAAATGAGAATCCCTGGACCACTCTGGGTGCAAGACCAAAGGATCAACAAACCCCAGGCCTAGACAAAGAAAACTGGCCGAGACTACAGAGAGATGTCCCAGGACAAGTGAAACAACAGCGGGCTGTTCTCAAAACAAATGATAGGAGTAAACCTGCTGGAAATGCTGGAATTCCGTTACTAAACAGATTCTCTCCGCTCCAAAATGTGACCCAGGAGGACAAAAATCAGAGGTATGTCAACGATTTTCGTTCTAAGACATCAGAGAAAAGACATGCCACAGGGCCAAGGACCCTGATATTATGCAATGGATCTGTAAGGGGGATTAAACATTTCTGTAACAAGAAAAACAAAGAGGTGTTGATTTATATGACAGGAACTGTGGCCTGGTGTCTGATGTTTCAGACATCCTTCCAAGGGTCTTGAAAAAACGCCGACCTTGGAAAAACTCATAATACAAGCTGAAGCCCTGAAGGACGTCATCCGGATAAGAAAGTCAGAAGTATTGAAAGAGGATTACATTCGTCTGTTGAACTTAGTTGATGGCCTTAATGTCAAGGTGTTTCTCAGCGGCCCTCAGGCGCCCGTTAATTGTGGAAATTTGATGTTTTCCAGAGTTCTGATACCAAACAAATGGCTGGAAAAAACATGCAAACAAACAACTGTAACCTTCATAGACAACTTTAACATCTTTTGGGAGAGGAGACAGCTGTTCAGCAACAATGGTTTCTCTCTAAATAGGTCAGGTGCAAAACGGCTTATTTCAAACATCTTCTGTTCTGTGAACCATGCACCATCAGCTTTGTTCCAAAACAAAGTACATCCAGTGCCAAAACAAATGATAAGCCCAGTGCAGCCCAAACAAGCCAAGATAAAGATGGCCAGAAAGATGACACAGAAAGAGGCTACGTCAGAACTACAGGAGGATTCATCCCAGATCTCAGCAGGACAAAGAGAGGACCAAGAACCTCCATCGTCACAAACACCGGTCTAGACTGGCCCGCCTCCCCTTCTTCTCCACAAAGCCCAGAAGTTCCTTTTCTGGAATTTTCTCACAACATGAACAAAGTATTTAAGATTGGCCTACAGATGACATCCTCTCCACATAGCCATTCTGCTGTGAATAAACCAGGATTTTCCAAAGGCCTCAGAGCCTCAGATCCTCCTCCTCTATGTATCACAGAACACTCTGGTACTGAGGAACTCCAAATTACTTCACTGTGATACAGATTGGGCCCTGGCCACTCATTTATCAGACATGACAGTTTCCAGCATCAGCCTGGGCCTTTTGCCGGAGATTATGGAATATCTGTGATAATACGTGGCATAAATAAGAAAAACAAAAGGATAAACAGGAACAAATACTTAAAAGTCATAAACTGTCAGATGCAACCTGTCACAGAGACATCATCAACCACTAAATCATATAAACTGGGTTTATTAAATATTAGATCTCTGTCAGGAAAATCCCTTTTAATTAATGACTTCATTATTGACAATAATTTTGATGTAATGTTTTTAACAGAAACATGGTTACATGAATTTAGTGAAGCAGCTATACTAATGGAGTCGACACCTCCAAACTACAATTTCCTTTGTGAGAGCAGACAGCAAAGGAAAGGTGGAGGAGTAGCAACATTGACATGTGAACCCTGTTCACATGTCAATGTTGAACCATGTGAACCCTGCTTCCTGGTCTGAACCCAGGGTCCAGACCAGGAAGCAGAGCTGTAGTTTAACACACCTCTCTGCAGCTTCTCTACTGTTACCCATCCATTATCCTATTGAGACGGTGTCTTTCCCACGGCCAAAACTTAACAGATCAAAAACTTATCTAAAAGGAACAAATCATAAAAACCTAATAAAAATCAATACGGTTCACCTTGAACCTAAAAATAAAACAATTAAATGTGGTCTATTAAATATAAGGTCTCTCCCTCCAAAGACTTTGTTAGTTAACAAATTGATTTCTGATAAACAGATTGATTTATTTTGTCTCACAGAAACCTGGCTACAAGAGGACTACGTTAGTATAAATGAGTCAACTCCCTCCAATTATTCAAATTTCCACATTCCCAGATCTGTGGGAAGAGGAGGAGAAGTGGCAACCATCTTTCAGTCTGATTTATTAATTAGTCCCAGGCCAATTAATAACTACAGTTCTTTTGAACATTTAACCCTCAGTTTCCCTCATCCAAACTGCAAAGCAATAAAACCTCTTCTGTTTGTTGTTTTGTATCGTCCACCAGGCCCTTACACTCAGTTTTTGGATGAGTTGTCAGATTTCTTATCTGATTTGGTGTTAAATACTGATAAGGCTATTATAGTGGGTGATTTTAACATCCATGTTGACACAGAATGTGATAACCTTAGTGTAGCCTTTAAAACTATCCTAGATTCAATTGGTTTTGCTCAAAATGTGCATAAACCGACCCACTCTTGGCTCCATACTTTAGACCTTGTGCTGACACATGGCATTGATTGTGAAGAATTAACAGTATTTCCTCACAACCCTGTCCTATCTGATCATTTTTTAATAACATTTGAGTTTAATCTAACTGAGTTCTCCGCTCCCAAAAGAGGGTTCCATTAAAGTAGATCTTTATCGGATAATGCTGTATCAAAATTTAAGAGTCTGTCCCCTTTTTAATATCCTCCGTATTGCAGAAATGCCCTGTAGATGGCAGCAATGTTGTTTCTTCCAATTCACAAATCGATACCTTTGCTAACAATGTGACTTCCACATTGCGTTCTGCATTAGACAATGTAGCTCCCTTGAAAAATAAGGTGATTATTCACAGGAAGCTGGCTCCCTGGTTTATTTCAGAGCTGCGTTCCTTGAAGCACAATGTTAGGAAATTGGAGAGAAAATGGCGCTCTACACACCAAGAGGAATCCTACTTAATCTGGAGGGAGAGTCTTTTGTTGTATAACAAGACCCTTCACAGAGTTAGAGCAGCATATTTTTCATAATTAATTGAAGAGAATAAAAATAATCCTAGATTTCTCTTCAGTACAGTTGCCAAACTTACTCAGAGCCACAGCTCTGTTGATCCATCCATTCCCTTAGCTCTTAGTAGTAATGATTTTATGGGATTCTTCATAAATAAAATTGATTCCATTAAAAATAAAATAATTGGCATCCTCCCAAACATGATTACCTCGTCCTCAGTAAGTGAGGCAGCATTGGAGGAATCTTTAGAACCTGCGCAGTGTCTGAACTGTTTAAAAGCAGTACAGCTTTCTGAGCTATCTAAAATTTTAGCTTCATCTAAACCTTCTACCTGTATGTTAGACCCAATCCCAACCAAGTTGTTTAGAGAGGTATTCCCTCTGATCAGTGGTCCTATTTTAGACATGATTAATCTATCCTTGGTAAATGGATATGTACCACAGGCTTTTAAAGTAGCTGTTATTAAACCTTTACTTAAGAAACCATCTCTTGATCAAGATGAGTTAGTAAATTACAGACCTATATCTAATCTTCTTTTCTTATCTAAAATTCTTGAGAAAGTAGTTGCTAATCAACTATGTGAACATTTACAAAGTAATGACCTACTTGAGGAGTTTCAGTCAGGCTTCAGAGCTCATCATAGCACTGAAACAGCTCTGGTGAAGGTCACCAATGATATTCTCATGGCCTCAGATAATGGACTTGTGTCTATACTTGTCCTGTTAGATCTCAGTGCTGCGTTTGATACAGTTGATCACAATATTCTCCTACAGACTTGAGCATACTGTAGGGATTAAGGGAAAAGCATTAGGCTGGTTTAAATCTTATCTGTCGGACAGATTCCAGTTTGTTCATGTTAATAAATCTTCCTCAAACTCTAGGGTCACTTGTGGAGTACCACAGGGTTCAGTCCTTGGACCAATTCTATTTACTATATATATGCTTCCGATTGGCAAAATTATCAGACAGCATGGGATTAATTTCCACTGTTATGCTGATGACACTCAGCTATATTTATCCATAAATCCTGATGAATCCAATCAGTTACTTCGACTGCAGTCATGTCTTGATGACATCAATAGCTGGATGACTTTAAATTTCCTGCATTTAAATTCTGACAAGACAGAAGTTGTAATCTTTGGGCCAGAGTCTTCAAAAAAAATAAATAAATAAAATAAAATAAAGTTCTTAATCAATCACTTAATCTGGATGGCATTAACTTGGCCTCTGGTAATAAAGTTAAAAATCTTGGTGTTGTTTTCGACCAAGACATGTCATTTAAATCCCATATTAAACAGGTTTCCAGAGTTTCCTTTTTTCACCTCCGGAATATCGCCAAAATTAGAAACATTCTGTCCAGGAGTGATGCTGAAAAACTAGTCCATGCATTTGTTACTTCAAGGCTGGACTATTGTAATTCTTTACTATCAGGAAGTCCACAAAATGCAGTTCGAAGTCTTCAGCTGATTCAAAATGCTGCGGCAAGAGTTCTGATGAAAATCAACCAGAGGGATCATATTTCTCCAATTTTAGCTTCCCTTCATTGGCTTCCTGTTAAATCAAGAATAGAATTTAAAATTCTCCTTCTAACGTATAAAGCCCTTAATAATCAAGCTCCATCATATATCTGTTGTGCCAGTTCAGACGTGACAGAAAACGGCATCAATTCGGGACATAACGGACTGCGTTACCCATGATGCAATGTGGTCAAAATGGCCACCAACTCATGTGGTCAAAATGGCCACCAACTCCCATCACGCAACACGGCAAAATGGCCGCCGATCAAGATAAGGTTGCTATGGTGATGGCTATAAAAGCCGATCACACACGACAATCTTCCTTCTTCCCTGGCTTTTAGCCAACCCGAGAAGACACACACACAGCTGTTTCCGTTGGGGTAATCCCACGCCACGTGTTCGAGTTCCTCGCTGGACCGAGAGTTTTCGACGCAACGGTTATTCCCTGCTTTTATAACAGGAGGTCGACTTAAATAAGTACTTTTAAATTCCCTCTGATCAAAAGACTGAGAGACGCCGTATCTCCCAGTGATCGAAGAGGACCCCGCTTTGTCTGGCCAACAAAGCGACTGTGAACCCGGAGGAAGAAACGAAGGAGCTTCTTCCCCGTCCCGCTGCAGCCTGCGGACAACTGCGCTCGTCAAGGCGCGTCCAGAAAGCCGCATTACTCGGAGCGCTCCGGACCAGCCCCGAGGCACCTCAAAGTAACGGGGTTTCCCCTTTTATTTCTGTCTCACCAACAGGGTGTTTAGAAGTGCCTGGGCAGGCGTTAGAACTTTGTAGGTGTTGGTTAATGCTTTTATTCCACGACAAAGTTGGAATTATTTTGCTGAACATTTTCTTTGTATGTGCATGCATTTTACAATTGATTTTGCTGTGTTGATTTGTGATCCATCAAGAACCCCGCCGTGGGTTACTGCTTCATTTCTTTCCATCTTCTTCCCTGCTTTCCCCCTCTCTCTATTCGCTTCTTCTTATCAATTTAATCTCTTTGTCCGAGCTCAAGTCGCAGGCTTTGCTTTAAACTCCCAGTTAGCTGCGCCCTCTCGAAGCGAGGCATTATCCCATCAGCGTAAGCGTGGTTACGTCATTAGGACCTCCCCTCATACGTCATCGTAGCAGCCATCTTGGGAGGGTGACGTGTATCTGAACTGTGAGTTAAGTTAAGATCTGCTAACCGCTCATTTTAATCCATTGTTTATTTTTGTTTTGTTCTTTATTTCCACATATATATTTTGCATGTTAGTTTAGTAATGAGTAAGAATTCCAAAGTTGTTGAATCAGAGAATTACTGTAACAGGGAATTGCTTTTGGTTCAATAAAACCAACGACTGCGGAATAGACATTGTTTTGTGTTCAATCCAATTCACAGTTACATGGGTATTCAGAATTCAGAGCTAACCTCCTTTGGAGTTAACATCTGTTATTAATACAGAGACAATATCATTGGATGGTGATAAGGAATAAGGATTTAAACTCTAATTGCAGTTACATTGGGGTTCTCACAGCCTGCTGGATAAACCTCGTCGGTTAACAGTCCGACCTGATCATTTATTCCAGCATAAATGAGTTCATAACAGCAAATTAACTAGTGCATTAGTGGTATAAATACTTACAAGCTTATAGCTAACATCACCACCATTTGAACTATATTTGTTATAGCGGAATTTTGAGTTGAATGATTTATTATTTAAATTATAATACCAAATTATAATTAATAATAATAATAAGCATATTCAACCAGCTTATGGCATAACATATCAGAGCTCTGATTACCCCGTATGTTCCTAACAGAGCACTTCGCTCTCAGCCTGCAGGTCTGCTGGTGGTTCCTAGAGTCTCTAAAAGTAGAATGGGAGGCAGATCCTTTAGCTATCAGGCTCCTCTTCTGTGGAACCAACTCCCAGTTTTGGTCCGTGAGGCAGACACCCTATCTATTTTTAAGACTAATGTTAAAACTTTCCTTTTTGACAAAGCTTATAGTTAGAGTGGCTCATACCCTGAGCTATCTCTATAGTTGTGCTGTGATAGGCCTAGGCTGCTGGAGGACATCAGGGTCTAATTTTCTCACTCTACTGATTTCTACTGTTCTTCAGTCTACTGTTCTCCAGTTTTACATTGTATTACATTGAAATGACTCTCGTCATTTCAGCTTTTAACTTTTTGCTCTCTCTCTTTCTCTTCATAGTAGGTACACCTGGTCTGGCGTTCTGTTAACTGTGACATCATCCAGAGAAGACGGCTCACCCGCTACTACCATCTAATGTAGAACAGATTACTAGATCAATGTGTGCTTCTGTGCTTTTTTGTCTCTCTTGTTGTGTCTCTGCTCTGTCTTCTGTAACCCCAGTCGGTCGAGGCAGATGACCGTTCATACTGAGCCCGGTTCTGCCGGAGGTTTTCCTTCCCATTAATGGGGAGTTTTCTTCCCACTGTCGCTTCATGCTTGCTCAGTATGAGGGATTGCAGCAAAGCCATGTACAATGCAGACGACTCTCCCTGTGGCTCTACGGTTCCCCAGGAGTGAATGCTGCTTGTCGGGACTTTGATGCAATCAACTGGTTTCCTTATATAGGACATTTTTGACCAATTGTATAATCTGACCCAATCTGTATAATATGATTGAACTTGATTTTGTAAAGTGCCTCAACAATTAAACACCTTCTTAACAACGACCAGCAGCTTTGACGTATTCCAGTCAGGTTTCCTCACCACAGTACAGAGACCGCCCTTATCAAGGTGTTTAATGACATCCATATAAATACAGACTGTGGAAGAACCACCGTGCTGGTTCTATTGGACCTCAGTGCAGCATTTGATACTGTCGATCACTCCATCCTGTTAAAACGCCTGGAAAACTGGGTCGGCCTCTCTGGTACAGCTCTCCACTGGTTTAAATCCTACTTAAAGGACTTTTTTGTATCAGTAGGTAACTTTACAACCCAGACGACAAAAATCACATGTGGGGTTCCCCAAGGGTCCATCCTGGGTCCCCTCCTCTTCAATATCTACACGCTCCCTCTAGCCCAGATAATAAAAAATAACATCAGCTACCATAACTATGCAGACGACACACAGCTCTACATCACCATGTCACCAAGTGACTATGGACCATTTCAGGCACTGAGTAAATGCCTAGAAGAAATCAATGCCTGGATGTGTCAAAACTTTCTTCAATTGAATAAAAATAAAACTAAAGTAATAATCTTTGGACCAATAGAGGAGAGATCAAAAGTTAGCACACAGCTTCAGCTGCTTGAGCTGGAAACCACTGATCAGGCCTGAAACCTGGGAGTAGTGATGGACTCAGACATGAACCTCCAAAAGCATCTAAAGACAATTACAAGGTCAGCTTTCTATCACCTGAGGAACATTTCCAGGATTAAAGGACTAATGTCTCAAAAGGATCTGGAAAAACTAATCCATGCGTTTATATTTAGTAGAATTTATTACTGCAACGGTGTTTTACAGGTCTGCATAAAAAGTGGATCAGACAACTGCAGCTGATCCAGAACGCTGCTGCCCGCGTCCTCACTAAGACTAAGAACGTAGAGAACATGGACCCGGTTCTGAAGTCCTCACTAAGACTAAGAACGTAGAGAACATCACCCCGGTTCTAAAATCATTACACTGGCTCCCTGTATCTCAGAGAATAGACTTTAAAATACTTCTGTTAGTCTATAAATCCCTAAATGGCTTAGCACCTAAATACATCACAGACTTGTTATCAGCGTATAAACCCTCCAGACCACTCAGGTCTTCTGGCTGCAGCCTACTCTGCAGACCTAGAACACGAACCAAACACGGAGAAGCAGCATTTAGTTCCTATGCTCCACTTATCTGGAACAAACTTCCAGAAAACTGTGCGGAAAGCCTGAGTTCCTTTAAATCGAGATTAAAAACACATTTGTTTAAAATTGCCTTTGAATGTTCCAGTTAAACTGTTTTACTGTTTTTAATGTTCTTTTTTGTTTTTGAATTCTATCCCTACTTGCTTTTATTCCTATATTTTAATCATGTAAAGCACTTTGCATTGTCTCTGTACTGAATTGTGCTATATAAATAAATTTGCCTTGCCTTGCCTTGCCTTCACACTGAATACAATACAGGGAGTCTACCTCCCCTACCCAAGGGAGGAGGAGAGATAGCCCCCAGGAAACCCCCCAATAGCCACAATGCCAAACCCCTGGGAGCTGCGGGAACGAACCCGTGGCTCCGCCGGGAGCCAGCTACACCGGAGCGGATCCAGCCATGGCCCCCTGTGATCTGAGGCCCAAGTGGTGCCTCCCCCCACCCGGCGTGTATTCCTGGGCCACAGACCCACCAGACACCCCAGTCCGAGCACCCCCCAGAGCCCTAAGACCCAGGCACCCCCTGAATCAGCCACCATGCCCAACAGGATGCATCCCACAGCCCTCCACCCCCACTCCTATTTCTTTTTGTATTTTTTGGTATTCTTTTTGATCCATTGTATATATAAAGATTCACTCTATATAACTGAATGCACCTTTCCTACTCTGCACCCTCTTGTATGAGCCGATGTGACGAGTGAATTTCTCCATTGTGAGATCAATAAAGACTATCTTATCTTATCTTATCTTATTAAGTGACAGAGCTGATCAAAGGATCCCAGAGAGATTGATCTGATGCGTATGCAAATGCTGTCTCAAGACTAATATGATCCAACAAAAAATCTCTATACTGATTGATACTGAGATTTTCCTTACTTTTCCAATTCATGAGGATAGTTTTCTATGCGATACATTAGGCAGTGAAAGCCGTGCAAACTGATTATATTTTTGTAGAATGTCAGGGTTATCTGTCGAGCTCTATCTGGCATTGAGACATCAATTCCTATTGCCATATTGCTAGACAGGACACTGGGATGGGAAAAAAAGAAAAAAAAGAATGTCAGGGTTATTCCAGATGGGTGCATGGCTGCATAGGATAAGTGATGACTTTGTTATTTTAAGAAACCCCACAATGCTGTCAGAGTAGAGCTGATGTTGATATTTTTAAAGCATGTATGCCATTTTATATTTAAACTAATTAATGGCAAATCTGAAATTATGAGATTAGTGCATATTTTCTGTTGGGATTAATGTTTATACTTCATTAACCGATTTATCTTGTTATGATGTAGTAATGTAAGCTTCTGATATAATCATATTACTCACATGATAGCTTACTTATGTCTGTGCAAAGAAACAGAAGACACTCTGTTTCTTCCCTTCCTGAAACAAGAAGACTCAGCTACAAGATTATGTGCTGACTGAACATGATTGCTCAGCCGTGTATCTTTGTTGACAACTGAGGCTGTAACTATCTGTTCCCCCACCCTTCAGAACAGCCTTAGTCCTGTTACTAGGGAAACGCCCCAAACGTAATAAAATTGAGGAGAACGCTGAGACCGGCAGAGTGGGTTAGAGACTGTAACTGCAGTCTCTTCCTACTCTCCTCGAGAATTAAACCAAACTAATTGTCTTTGTGTCTTTCTTTTCCTGTGTAGTATGTGTCAGGACTCAGTCAGCAGGGCCGTGTAGCTTGCTACCGGTTCTGCTGCCCTTTCTTTTTCCCACAGGTGTTCGGTGTTGGGCAAGTGGGCGGAGCCCACACACCTGCGGACGGTTGAGCAGCACCAGACTTCTCCATTAAACAGCACACTGACAGCGGGAAGATGCCAGAGTGTTACCATCGTGGTATGCAACCAGTCGTGGCCTCTAGCTTCGTGATCTCAACAGAAACTAAACACTCTTACCTTTGTGTCTACCAGGTTCCCCTGTGCTTCCGACATCCTCCTCCTGTATCAAACACCTCCAAGTCCTTCACTCGTGTCAGCTACTCACCTGAGCTCCTCTGGGTTCCTCTTGAGTCAATTCCTCATCCACGGATCCTGCCTCCTTCGGACATCTACTCGTCTCTCCCGCTGTCCTGGATCCTCGGATTCTCCGGTGCTGCTCGGACCCGTTCTCGCCCCCACTCTCTGGTCTCTCGGACACCTGTGGTTCCACCACCAACCAAGCACTGAGTCCACACCTCCTCCTCCCCGGTCCGTTTTCCCCACTCAGTGGTAAGCTTACGTCCAGCAGCACATTCCCCTTGTTCCCTTCTGTAGTAATTAACTTCTCTCGTTCCCCTAGATTGCTCTGGTCCCGTGTCTTCCTGGTTCCCGTTCTTACTCAGCTCTGTACGAACATATCCCTCTTTGTGATTCTCATAAATAAACATTTTTCTGATCCATCTGTTTCCCGAGTGTATTCTGCATGTGGGCTAAACACATCAAGCCAAACATGACAGTATGATGTTCTAGGTGCTTAGACCTGACATTAACTTGGTCCTTTGAGCCGGATACCAACATACCTGAAGATTCTGGTGGACGCGGGTAAAATCCAGAAAGACTGTGGCCACAGCAGGACTGAAGAGTCCTTCAGACCCTTTAACGGGACTGGGTTTCATCCCGTCCCCTAGGATTCTGAAGGTTGACGGGGATGCGAGGGATTAAGGCACAAAGGAGGACGGCGGAGTCCTAAATTTCGTAAGTAGGTTTTTCATTGAAACAAAAAACCTGAGTGAAAAAGACAAAATGGAGTAAAATAATTCCTACCAGGGGAGCAGGCCCCCGAAACTGTCTGTGGTAAAAGTAGGATATTTGTCATCTCAATTAAATAGGCCTTAAAGTGTGACTGAGAGTGTAATTGGGAGCAATAGAACCACTAGGTTCTATTGCTCCATTCTAAAACAGCAGGAAAAGTACAATACGACTTTTGTGGATGCAAAGGCAAGAATTCTGCTTCAACCTGAAAAGGTTGAAGCAGAAATTACCACAATAGTTTTTAGTATTGTCCTGCTGAAAAACAAACCCCAGTGTTTTAGAACACCCCAGGTGTTAAACACACTGGTCCAAATTGATTCAAAATGGGAAAAAGCTTAAGCAAATTAAGGGAAGGATTAATATGCAGCGACTGGAAATTTGTGCAAGCCAGGGATCCTGATAAAAGTAAACACTTAGACAAATGGATAGAAAAATACTGATTTGAGGGACGCCTCAATTCCCAAAAAATTGCAGAATTAAAAGAGGATTTAGAATGGTGGGGAAATGTAGCAAAATCCAGAGAAAAAGGGCAAAGAAATAAGAAAAAGGAGGAAAGCAGAACAATGTTTTGTAGGCAGGAGGATAATGAAACAGGGCCTGCAGACCAAGTTCATGTTAATATTAAAATAAAAATAGGAAGAACCAAACAAAAAACAGATGGAAGTTTTGATGAATACCGAGTAAGAATGACTGCTGTGATCAAAATGCATTCAGGTCTGAATGAGGAACAAAACGCCCAAAGTCCCTATCAGCAGCAGTTAAAGAACGCTCTGCATGCAGGTTCAAGTAACGCAATACAGCAATGGGTAAATCGACATTACATAGGCATGGTGTTTGGTAAAACAGAAGAGTACATTAATCATGCACTCCACGCAGAAAGCGTAAATAAAAATAAAGAACGACAAAAAACTAAAACAAAGTCAGACACCTTCCTCTCAGAAGAAGAAGTGTTTTATCAAAGCCATAGAGGCCAGCCCGATAACAGAGGCAGAGGTGGAGGCAGAGGAAGGAGAGGAAGACTCCACGGTCATCATAAAGTATCAAATAAATGTTGGGAGTGTGGACAAGTGGGACACATCAGTAGAGATTGTCGTACTCCAAAACAAGGGAGAAACCATTTAGCATGACTAACCGAGGAAGAGGAAAATGTAAAAGAACCCTCAGAGGAAGAAGTAATGCTAAATCTGTATGAACCATTTTGGTGGGGAGAATTAAACCCCAGTGGGGGGAATTAAACCAGAAATCTAAAAGATCACCACCTTCCCTCTGGTCCCAGGGTCCCACTGACGTAGAACTAGTTAAAGGAGCAGTACCAGTGCAAATAACACCCAGATCTGACTACGGACCCTGTGTCAGACAATATCCTTTGAAACCTGATGCACAACAAGGAATTGAGTCAGTGATTAAAGATCTCATTATGGCAGGTGTAGTTGTTTAATGTGATGACTCACCATGCAACACTCCAATTTTTCCTGTGAGGAAAAAAGCCCCATCAGTCGGATGGAGGATGGTCCTACAGGCAGTTAACAACACAGTAGTACAAAGAGCACCATGAGTATCAGATCCTTACACTCTTGCCAATACTTTAAGACCAGATTCAACATATTACATTGTTGTCGACATCGTCAATGCATTCTTTTCTGTGCCAGTGGACAAATCAGCAAAAACAAACTTCAACTATGCAAAACAGTGAGGGTAATATTTAGGTTATAACCTGAGTGCACAAGGAAGAACCGTCATAGAGGAAAGGAAGACAGCTATAACAAAACCTGTAACGAAAGCGCAAATGATGTCCTTTTTAGGCCTCACAAACTACTGCAGAAAGAAGAACCCAAATTACTCGGAAATAGCAGGGCCTCTACAAAAACTAGGGCTGGGCAACGATTAAAATATTTAATCGCGATTAATCGCATAATTTGCCTGATTAATCATGATTAATCGCATTGTATTTACAAACTCCAAGAATTAATTCAAAAGTAGTGTAAAGAGCACTTTTATTTTAATGTTCTGCTGCCATATGAACAAAAGTGTTGTAACATTTGTAGCACTTATCAGTAACACATATTTAGTGTAAAGCTCAACTTAAACATGTAAAACAAAAAATAGCAATAATAATAAATTAAAGCTTATTGCCACTGACAGGGAATTCTCTTTATGGGGAAAAAATCTACCAAAAACAGGCAATTTCTGAGGTAACAGCAGGGAGCAGCATTACCATTTTATGTTCAATACCAAAGTTTAACTTGGCAGTGGTTACAACTAACTTGTTTCTGTCATATTCCATGCTGGAAGAACTTTAAACTGAAATGCTTGCTAACTCGATATGCTTGCGTTGCTTGCGTTTATTTGACGTTAACACGCGGTTTTTTGTTGTTGCTTTCTCGCGTGCATATAGTGAATGGCAGGCAAAAACAGGCAAAAACACATGGATACTTTGAAACGAGAAGCGACTTCACCGACGGCGTCTAAGCAGACCCCCCCCCCCCCCCCCCGCCCCGCTCCGCACAAAACTTGTTCCGTTCACCAACTCACCGCCTCGCCTAAGCAGGGAAACACCGCCTTCCGCATGTCAGCTGTGTTTTTTTCCAGCCAGCACCTTTCTTACTCTGAATCCGAGGTTTGACTGACAGCGAGGTTATTGGCGCACTATCGCCACCTACTGTTCTGATTCAAACCCCTACACCGCAGCAACAGACCTTCACAAAATAAAAGCATGTGAGCAACATGCGTTAACGCGCGTTAAAGAAAATATCGCCGTTAATAGTCTAATGAGTTAACGCGAAATTAACGCGTTAACTTGCCCAGCCCTAACAAAAACTAATGTATAAACAAGAATTGAAAATGTCAGCGCAATTAAACAGGACGGCAGAAGCAGAAAAAGCCTTTTGTGATCTAAAACAGGCCTTAATTTCCAGCACCGCTCTAGCGTTGCCGGATTACAATAAACAGTTTATTCAAATGGTAGACTGCAAAGGCCATTACATCACCTCTGTTTTAGTACAGCAGCACGGTGCAAAAATGAAGCCAACTGCTTACTTTTCACCTAAACTAGATAGTGTGGGCTGCACCTTATCAGCATGTGTACATGCAGTAATCGTCGCCGGCAGAAAACATGACTGTCAACAAACAGCTGAACAGTTGACTAAATCCAGACCAGATCTAAAAGATCAACCCTTAACCAAGGGACAAACTCTTTTCATAGATGGCTCATCAAGAAAAGACAGCAATGTTAAAACACAGACAGGTTATGCTGTTGTTACAGCAACAAAACTTAGACTTAGACTTTCTTTATTGTCATTTTGTATACACAGAGTGCATACAGAACGAAATTTCGTTTTCATTTTCACACAGCTCAGAAATATTGCAGTAACTCTACAGGATACCTTGCAGTGAATTACAGTACAGGATAAAAATGCAGTAATAAATCGCAGTCAGTTACAGGATAAGTTTCAATTGACTTCCGGATAAAGTGCAGCAGTGAACAGTAGGCAGTTGAAATGTAAACAAATGTAAACAAATATGCAGTAAGTTTCCAATAAAATGCAGCAGTGATTTAACAGTAGACAGTTGCAGTGTAAACAATTATGCAGTAAGTTTCCGGATAAAGTGCTGCAGTGATATTGGAGACTAAGAGTTGAGCAGTATTTATAATGCTGGATAAGGATACGATACAAATGAGCAAATCAGCGAGTGTGGTACACAGTCCATTTTATACTTCAGCAGTTCAACAGTCTGATGGCAGCAGGGAAAAAGCTTTTGCAGAACCTGGTGGTCCTGCAGCGGATGCTGCGGAACCTCTTTCCAGAGGGCAGCAGGGAGAACAGTCCATGGTGGGGATGTGAGGGGTCCCTGATGATGTTTCGGGCTCGAGACACACAGCGCTGCGATGAAATGTCTTTAATGGAGGGAAGAGGAGCCCCGATGATCCCTTCTGCTGTCCTCACCACTCTCCTCACGTTCTTCCAGTCAGAGGCACTGCAGCCTCCACACCACACAGAGAGACAGCTGGTCAGAATGCTCTCTATGGTGCTTCTGTAGAAGGTCGTGAGGATGGGCGGGGGCAGGCGGGCTCTCCTCATCCTCCTCAGGAAGTACAGTCGTTTCTGTGCCCTCTTCACCAGTAACGTGGTGTTCACAGTCCAGGTGAGGTTGTCCGTGATGTGCACCCCCAGGAACTTGGTGCTGCTGACCACCTCCACAGCTGAGCTGTTGATGAGCAGAGGAGCGTGGTGCGGCCGGTTCTTCCTGAAGTCGACGATGATCTCCTTCGTCTTCTCCACGTTCAGGATCAGGCTGTTGTCTCTGCACCAGCCCACCAGCTGCTCCACCTCCTCTCTGTAGTCCTGGTCGTTGGCGTCTCTGATCAGGCCCACCACCGTTGTGTCGTCAGCAAACTTCACGATGTGATTGGTGGTGAACCTGGGGACGCAGTCATGTGTCATAAGGGGGAACAGCAGGGGGCTCAGGACGCAGCCCTGAGGGGAGCCCGTGCTGAGGGTGATGACATCAGAGGTTTTCTGTCCGACCCGGACCGACTGAGGTCTGTTGGTGAGGAAGTCTAGCAGCCAGTTGAAGGGGTGTGTTGAAGCCCAGATGTTCTAGTTTTCCCACCAGATGCTGTGGGATGATGGTGTTGAACGCTGAACTGAAGTCCAGGAACAGCATCCGCACGTGCGTGTTCTTCTCCTCCAGGTGTGTCAGGCTCAGGTGAAGAGCAGAGGAGATGGCGTCCTCAGTGGAGCGGTTCCGTCGGTAGGCAAACTGGAACGGGTCGAGTGTTGGGGGGACCCAAGACATTTAGAGTACAGAGGAAGATCCGAAAGTCGGTGAAAGTCAGTGAAGAAAAAGAGGATACGGAACCAAGTAGAGGAATTCAACTTGAATGACGCATTAGGCTGTATTACACTAAATAGGAAAAAATTAATACTCCTTTACTGCTGACTGTGGGTGTTTTCTTCAATCTGGTAGAAACCACAATAGACTTTTGATGACAAATCACCCGAATTATCAACAACCTTCCCGGACCCATGTTTAAAAACAGAACATAGAAGAACATGAGATCTGTATTTCTGTTATAACTGTACAAGATTTCAGGCAGTTCTGGTACAAGATATCAGCAAAATAAAGATAGGAGGCTACAGCGGAGTTTCCTGGAAAGGGTAAGATTGGTACTTGGACAGCACCGGCCTAAAACAGTCAGGACATTATTGAGGAAATGTTTTTGCAACCACTGGTTGATGGCCAGAAAGATCATATGGCCACTTCAATAGAGCTAAAATATGGAAAA
The DNA here is from genome assembly GCF_011125445.2 of Fundulus heteroclitus. Classification (NCBI taxonomy): domain Eukaryota; kingdom Metazoa; phylum Chordata; class Actinopteri; order Cyprinodontiformes; family Fundulidae; genus Fundulus; species Fundulus heteroclitus. The sequence goes on from NC_046382.1 coordinate 2,630,586, forward strand.
GAAGATGACAATGCATCTAGCAGGAAAATATTTATTTTTTACATTCAATACAACTAGTGAGCCACTGCCAGTAAAACCTGAATCCTCCGGTCAATACATAGATCCTCCTTGTCATGTATTAATACTTTGTATTTGTAGAGAACACAAACAGGACCCTTGTGTTTGTTTAGGATTGTGTCCTAATGTAACTACCTTCAATGTAAGCAAAATGAATAACAAATTCTCTGAAGAAGGAACACTCACACGGGGACCCAAAACAGATTCAGAGATGGTACCCTTAATATTAAACAGCCCCCTCACTACCAATGAATGGCTTCAGGTCACAGCAGGAGTCTCAGGACAAACAAACAACTGGCTGTTAATGGTAGAGCAAGCTGCTAACATGTCTGGACAAAGCTGCGTAGTGTGTATGGGTCCCAGGCCGCTACTCCAAGTTGTTCCAGCAGTAATTGATGCTGAATGTTTACTAGAGGTAATGAACAAAACTGTTCCAACTACCAACTGTTCACAATGGGACAAAATGTACCCTTTGGCACAAGAACAAAAACCTTTGTTCTTGAATCAGCATTGAATCAGCATTGTGCTGGTGGTGTACTATCAACAAGAATGTGGACAGAATAAATTACATTCATTACAATTTGCAACAACTAGGAAACTGGACACAGAGGGGTTTTGAAGCAGTACATGGACAACTGGCTGCGACTTCACTCATGGCTTTTCAGAATAGAATTGCTCTAGACATGTTGCTGGCAGAAAAAGGAGGAATCTGTGCAATTTTTGAGCAATGTTGTACTTTTATTCCAAACAACACAGCCTCAGACGGCAGTCTCACTGTTGCCCTCGAAGGCCTACGGTCACTGAATGGTAAAATGAAGGAGCATTCCGGAGTGGACATGTCCATGTGGGACTCATGGTTGGATGGTTTTGGGAAATACTGCACCCTTATTTCATCGGTGATTGTGTCCACAGCTGTGTTTGCCGCCATCTTGACCCTTTGTGGGTGCTGCTGCATCCCATTTCTTCGAGGTTTAACGCAGCAGTTAATAACTACTGCAATAGCTCCTCCGCAGGAACAGTATCCTCTTTTTGCTCCCAGTGACCATGCAGATGACCAGGAAGAAGAAGACAATTGTAACATAGAAACTTTATTTGTCGACCATGTGTGAACTCACAACCCCTCCAGTGTACGTGGTAATGTTGCTGTTACTCCATGATCTAGCAGCCGAAAATCGTCGATGAAGTGTCAGTTTAGGGAAAATTGTAATGGTATTTTTCATCTGACATTATACACCATAAACAGGGGGAAATGTTGGGATTAATGTTTATACTTCATTAATCGATTTATCTTGTTATGATGTAGTAATGTAAGCTTCTGATATAATCATATTACTCACATGATAGCTTAATCATGTCTGTGTGAAGAAACAGAAGACACTCTGTTTCTTCCCTTCCTGAAACAAGAAGACTCAGCTACAAGATTATGTGCTGACTGGACGTGATTGCTCAGCTGTGTATCTTTGTTGACAACTGAGGCTGTAACTATCTTTTATCTTTTCAAATAAATTTAGAGATGGAGGAGTCCAGAGATTTAAACCAGACGGAAGGTGGTTAATTGGGGATCGAGTATAAGTTATTAATTCTAGGTAAAACCATCATTTTAATTGAAGCTACCCTGCCCATAAGTGAAATTGGAAGCGATTCCCATCTTTCAAGGTCCTCTTCAATCTTTTTTAAAAGGGGGATGTGGTTAGATTTTACTAAATTCGCTAGTTTAGATGACACAGTAATACCCAAATATTTAATATTTCCTGATTGCAAATGTAAATCTAGGAGGTTCTGAAAAGAGCAATTAATTGGCAGTACCGTATATTTAGACCAGTTTATAGAGTAATCTGAAACCTTTGAGAAGGATTCTAGTAATCTAATTACTTGAAAGAGGGAAGAGTTTGAGTGCTGAAGATAGAGTAATACATCATCAGCATAAAGACTAATCTTATGCTCTATATTCATGCATTTTATACCTTTCACAACCTTTGTTTGTCTAATTGTTGCTGCTAGAGGTTCAATAAAAATGGCAAAAAGTGAGGGGGAAAGCAGGCATCCTTGCCTAGTGCCCCTCTGGAGACAAAAGCTGGAAGATGTTTGATTATTTGTCCTGACACAGGCTGTAGGATAACTGTATAAGATTTTTAACCATTTTATGAAAAAATTGCCAAAACCAAATTTATGCAGAGTAGCAAATGTTTTTTCTGCACCTAAAGACATTATATTGGTTTTTATATTTTTACTGAAGGAATAATCTATCAAATTAAGTAATCTGCGTGTGTTTGTGGACGACTGTCTTCCTCTGATAAAGCCAGTTTGGTCTGGGTGGATTATGAAAGGAGTGACTTTATCTAATCGTTTTGCACCAGCTTTACAGAGTATTTTAATATCTACGTTGATTAAGGATATGGGACGATAGCTGGTGGGAAACATAGGGATCTTTGCCTGGCTTGAGCAGAAGACTGATGGTGGCAGAGTTCATATTAGCTGGAAATCTGCCATTTTCCTGAATTTCTTGCAACATTCTATGGAACGTTGGTGCCCGAATATTCCAGAACTCTTTATAAAACTCAGTGGGGAATCCATCTGGACCTGGAGCCTTTTTATTGGGCATGCTTGTTAGAGCTTCCTGAAGTTCAACTGTTGTCAGCGGGGAATCCAGTGTCGTTCTTTGGTTATCTGATAGTTTAGGAAGTGTAATTTTATCCAGAAATTGCTTAATGTCATTATCTAATGGATTTATCTGCGATGTGTATAAAGATTTGTAGAAATCTCGGAAGGTGTTGTTTCTACTTTCTGGACCACATAATGTATTACCAGTAGAGTTTGTAACTGCAAATAAAGTTGTTTTTTATTTTTTATTTTTTTTAGCTGATTAGCTAAGAAGATTCCTGACTTATTGCCATGTTTGAAGTTTTCTATTCGAAGTCTTTGTATTAGAAATTTATTTGGCTTTTCAATATACTGGTTTAATTCTAATGTAATTTTTGAATTTTACCCAACTTTTTCTCTTTCTGGGAGGTTTCTAGTAACTTAGTTTTTTCCTCTAATTCCTGAATCCTTTTTTTTTTCTGTCTTCTTTTTATGAAATGAGAATGAAATTATTTTACGTTTCCTGTCTTCCAGAAGATGGAGCCTGATGTCCCTGGTGGATCATTGTACTCCAAGTACGTTGCCGATTCTTCTTTAAAATATTTGATAAATTCTTCATCCCTAACAAATTATGTATTAAATCTCTGTAATTTGTTTTGCGAGGTTACACAGGAGCATGATCACTGACAACAATATGAAATCATTATAGCATCAAACAAACAAGTGCAAATGAGAGTCAGAATGGTGGACAGTAAGTATATTCCTTACTATTAGGATGAAGAGAACGCCATGCATCGCAAAGACCAAAATCACTCATGTATTGTTTGACTATATTTAATGACTGCCAACTACGCTGAGCCCCTGTTGTATTCAGCCTGTCTATTTCCTCATTTAGACCAAAGTTGAGGTCACCCCCAATAATTAGAGAACAATCCCCGTGTTTTGAAAGTGCATGGAAGAGTTTGTGGAAGAATGAGGGTTCATCAACATTTGGACCATATACACTAACAATACATAACTTCTGGTTATGAATAGATATTTTAATTATTATGAATCTACCTTCAGGATCAATAATTTTGTCTAATATTTTAAAACTAACGTTTTTGTGGATTAAAATTGCTACTCCTCTCTGTCTAGAGTTATAGCAGGCAGCAAACACATTGGGGAACTCAGGTGAGTTAAGATCACTTACAGTTGTATCTGATTTATGGGTTTCTTACAATAAGACAACATCTGCCTTTAATCTTTTAAGCTGGTTAAAAATCTTAAACTGCATCTCTCTGGTGCCAGCTCCATGCCCATTCCATGTCACAAACCTTAGATTCACCTTTGGTTGAGCGAGAAGCTAAAGCTGGAAAGTGCATGACTCTATAGAAATAGTTATACATAGACCCAAGTGACATCATATAAAGTGCTTATGAATGTCTGATCCACTGGAAAGAAGCAGGGGAATAACATGAAGCAAGACAGATAATTGAGAAAGTGTAGAGAATGAGAAGGGGTGAAAGAAAAAGGATTACAACCCATGACCCAGAACCCATAACCAACATACCTTGCCAATGTGCTGTTGAGCTGCGCATACATTTTATTTATCGCCATGTTCCATTCTATTCTCTTTTATTAAGTGTCACATGCTTTAAATTAACCTGTTGTTCATCTAATAAAGCTACAGAAAGATCTTCTGATCCCCGAACAGCTTTTTATTTTGCACGTACAAAATAAAAAGAATGGATTGCACAAAATGAATATGAATTTATTTTATCTAAAAGCCCACGCATTTCCTCCTTCTACATCAGGCATGGGCGAAGTATGGCCCACGGGCCATAGATGGCCCCTCAAGCTTTTTAATCCAGCCTGTTTACTTGTCTAATTAAAATTATAATCAAATTTAATTAATTTAGCATTTTTCCTGTAATGCACCATTTTCCCACAAGGTGGAACACTCCAACCCCAATGGCCTTTATTAACACTTCTTCATATGTTTTGCCCTTTGAACTCTTCAGTATAAATGAGTGGACCAAAGAAAATAAAAATGGACAGTGAGTGCAGAGTGTTTTATAAGAAGTGGACAACAAAATATTTTTTTACTGAAGTCCGATCAACAATGTATGTTTGATATGCCAATAAAATGGTTACAGTTTTCAAAGACTACATTTCAGCTCTCGCTTTGCTATGAAGCTTCCAGTTATGCTTGAAACAGCTAATGCAAGAACTGGCAGTTGGCGGCTAATTCACAAACTCAGCATAACTTTTTTCATCGGCAAACTGCATTCTAAGACTCAAGTACCAAGGCAAGTTTTTTGCTGGCATTCAAATTAGCAAAGGCTAGCAAGGCTTTCTCCACGGGAGAGTTTTTAAAAGAATGCATGGTTCAGACCCCAGGTGTTTTGTGTCTGAAGAGCAAAGACAAGCGTGAAAAAATCAGTTTTTCACGCACGAGAGTGACTATGCCCCTAGAATAGAGTGCAAAGTCATGGCTATTTTTACTTAAGAAAACATCTCAGACTTAAGTCAGAGGCAGCAACCACTGAGTGACCCCTCCCCGACCCTCAACTTTGCAACATTCACAACCTGCAGATGGCTCATCAAGCTATTATCCAATCACAGTCATGCATGTGGATTCTGCAATGTGCAAGAGGAATTCATGCTGCAGATTAGGAACAACAGTTGTTAGGCTCTGCTCATGTCCACAAAAATGCTTTGTTTCTAAAATAAACATTATTCAAAGTACAATGGATTATTTTGTTACAATTATTAATTTATCAGGGGGTAATAAATCAGAGCCACCCAACCTCAAGGTTGGGTGGCTCTGTTGGGTTAATAGGGTGTTTTTAGCTGACGTCGCGCTCACGTGACTACTCAGCGCGTCCGCCATATTGGGTGGCAGTCGTTTCGCACCGTTGACCTGCATTGTATGACGCCTTAGGCAGTATTGGAAGTGAACAATGGGGAAAACGTGTTTAATGGTTGGTTGCACGGCCCGTGGAGGTGGAGATCAACGCTTTCTATCGCCTACCAGCCGTGATAGTGAATCAGTGTGAAAAAAAAAAAAAACAGCTGTCTGAACAACGCCGTCACCTATGGCTGACACGGATATCCAGGTCCGATTTGGACGGTGTTAAGCTGGAATACACCAGAGTCTGCGGTGCTCACTTTGTCACAGGTAATAAACTGTTAAGTATTTAAAACATATAAGAAGAATATATTAATAATAGGGCTTGGGCGTTATGACTTATTACTTTCCGCGGCTGTCATGTTGACTGCCTCCGCCGCCTCTACTGCCTATTACTACCGCATACTGTACTCCGTCTCTCAGCCGTGTTTTAATTTGATTAATTTCACCGTAACTTGATTTCAACCATGGTAAACCGTTGCTGTATTGTGGGCTGTAACAGCGCAACACATGATCGCCATGGGAAAAACATAGAAACAGATTAATTTTCCACCGCTTTCCTGCCTGGAGGCGCAACCACGGAGAACAAGAGATAAGATAACAAAGAGTCGTCGGCTCGCTTGGATCGCGGCTGTAAGTCGACCGAACATAACTTTCCACAGTATCCCGATGTCAATGAGAGTGTGTTCTAAACGTTTGAAACACATAGCAGCTAGTTAAAAGTACATTACATGCGCGAGTGGTTGTTAGCACTAACGGTTAGCATTTGCCAGAGCGCGTCTGAGCGCAGCTTACCTTTGAACGAGTTACATAGATAACAAAGAGTCGTCGGCTCGCTTGGATCGCGGCTGTAAGACCGAACATAACTTTCCACAGTATCCCGATGTCAATGAGAGAGTGTTCTAAACGTTTGAAACACATAGCAGCAAGTTAAAAGTACATTACATGCGTGAGTGGTTGTTAGCGCTAACGGTTAGCAGCTACTAAACTAGCATGTGCCAGAGCCCGTCTGAGCGCAGCTTACCTTTGAACGAGTTGCTGTGTTCCCACTGTTTGCTGGCTTTATGATTTGCAGCTCCTACCGGCGTAAACACGGTAAATACAACTTAATTTTTCACTGGTCATTGTTCTGCTTAAATAATTAAAGCCGCGAGCGGCGTCGATCGGCCCTGCAGCCAAGCGCCTTCGCGCACCGCCCGCCGTCAGCCACCGCAGAAGCATGCGACACATTTGCGTCGGATTGTTTACATTTTTACCATCTTATTAAAACTCACCCGTCCACGTATGATGGCGATTTCCTTGATGTACATAACCAGATGTGAACTGGTTGTGAGCCTCTAGATCCTTGTAAGCTCTCATTTCCTCAAGAGTGTGCAGAGGGTTTTCACCGAACACCAGGTAATGCACTATGTCGCCGTGCTCTACATTTGGCCAATCATCTGGATTACGGCTAAACAAGGCACCGTGGAGGGCATAGGGGTCCATATGGTCGATCACGGAACATTTCCTCAGATATACGTCCTTATCTGGTCGCTCTAGCGTGCTGGCGTACTTATCCATTCGCGATACGATAATACGTGTAAGACAACTAGAGATAAGGAAGTGTGCCACCCAATATGGCGGACCGGAAGTTGGCCAGTGACGTCAGTGAAAACCCCCTATTGGCTTCTCCAAATTGTCCTTTGGTGTGAATGGTTGTTTGTCTCTCTGTGTTGCCCTGCAACAGACTGGCGACCTGTCCAGGGTGTACCCCCGCCTCTCGCCCAGTAAACGCTGGAGATAGGCACCAGCAACCCCCGCGACCCCATGAGGGATAAAGCGGTTTGGAAAATGGATGGATGAATGGACAACCTCAAGGTTCAATTTTATGTACAGCATAGGTTTATTCTTCAGTGCATTAATCAGGAAAACATAAAAAACATGTTTATTTTCAAATCTTAAGTACATTTACTTTTCAATTACTTAACATGACAGAAAAAGTTGGTTGGACTCCTCGGTTCTCACACTGATGGTAAAAAACTTTTTGGTAAAATTAATTGTCCATGCATGCTCCTATTATTCACTTGCTGCTCCCCAGTGGGCCCCAGAGAAAGATAGCTTTTAAGCTTTTGATGAACGAGAGTCCTTGCTTCCAGCCTATGCCTAATAGAAGACCTTAGTTGTCATGTTAGGGTTGAGTTCTGGCACTTGCCAACTGCTTATGGAGGAAGGGGAGGTCTTGTTTTAATCGTCTAATCAGGCTTTTCAACTCAGTCAACATGCACATCCAGATCAGAGCTTCCTAGCCTTAGCAGTCGGGTCAAAGGCAAGGAAAGGCAAATTTATTTATATAGCACAATTCAGTACAAGACAATACAAAGTGCTTTACATGATTAAGATATACCAAAATAATAAAATGTAGATAGAAAATAGAATAAAAGCAAGTAGGGATAGAATGTAGTAACCAAAAAAGAACATTAAAAACAGTAAAACTGTTTAACTAGAACAGTCAAAGGCAATTTTAAACAGATGTGTTTTTAATCTTGATTTAAAGGAACTCAGGCTTTCAGCACTTTTACAGTTTTCTGGAAGTTTGTTCCAGATAAGTGGAGCATAGGAACTAAATGCTGCTTCTCCATGTTTAGTTCTGGTTCTAGGTATGTGGAGTAGACTGGAGCCAGAAGACCTTAGTGGTCTGGAGGGTTTATACGCTGATAACAAGTCTGTGATGTATTTAGGTGCTAAGCCATTTAAGGATTTATAGACTAACAGAAGGGTTTTAAAGTCTATTCTCTGAGATACAGGGAGCCAGTGTAAGGACTTTAGAACTGGGGTTATGTGCTCTACTTTCTTAGTCTTAGTGAGGACGCGGGCAGCAGCATTCTGGATCAGCTGTAGCTGTCTGACCCACTTTTTAGGAAGTCCTGTAAAAACACTGTTGCAGTAATCAATTCTACTAAATATAAACGCATGGATTAGTTTTTCCAGATCCTGCTGAGACATCAGTCCTTTAATCCTGGAAATGTTCCTCAGGTGATAGAAAGCTGACCTTGTAATTGTCTTTAGATGCTTTTGGAGGTTCAGGTCTGAGTCCATCACTACTCCCAGATTTCAGGCCTGATCAGTGATTTTTAGCTGAAGCGACTGAAGCTGTGTGCTAACTTTTGATCTCTCCTCTATTGGTCCAAATATTATTACTTCTGTTTTGTTTTTGTTCAACTGAAGAAAATTTTGACACATCCATGCATTGATTTCTTCTAGGCATTTACTCAGTGCCTGAATTGGTTCATAGTCACCTGGTGACATGGTGATGTAGAGCTGTGTGTCGTCTGCATAGTGATGGTAGCTGATGTTGTTATTTTTTATTATCTGGGCTAGAGGGAGCATGTAGATATTGAAAAGGAGGGGACCCAGGATGGACCCTTGGGGAACCCCACATGTGATTTTTGTCATCTCTGATGTAAAGTTACCTACTGATACAAAAAAGTCCCTGTCCTTTAAGTAGGATTTAAACCAGTTGAGAGCTGTACCAGAAAGGCCGACCCAGTTCTCCAGGCGTTCTAACAGAATGGAGTGATTAACAGTATCAAATGCTGCACTGAGGTCCAATAGAACCAGCACGGGGGTTCTTCCACAGTCTGTATTTATATGGATGTCATTAAACACCTTGATAAGGGCGGTCTCTGTACTGTGGTGAGCACGGAAGCCAGACTGGAAAACATCAAAGCGGCTGGTCGTAGTTAAGAAGGTGTTTAATTGTTGAAATACAACTTTTTCAATGATCTTACTGATAAAGGGGAGGTTTGAGATGGGCCTGTAGTTCTGGAGTAGAAGTTTGTCTAAATTGTTCTTTTTCAGCAGTGGTTTGATAATTGCTGTTTCACACTCCCATTTCTGGTGTATCTGTGGAGCACAGGAACCTTCCTACAAGTACTTCAGATTAGCTATATGACAGTCCTTAGCCGCTAATGGGGTTGTGTTCCGTAATGCAGCTTAAGCGAAAATTCAGACTGAAGAAACTCTATTGCCTACCTCCATCAATCAGGGACTCATCCACCTCCGACGCAAGCCAATCAGCTTTGAACTGCTCCTCCTCGAAGCCAATCAGCATCCTGGGTTCATCTTAAAAAGAACTCCACATCCTCGTCTCGGCCTTCTGCTCAGCGAGCAAGCGGTGTCTGCGCCGTGTCCGGTTTGGACTCTGATGACCAGTTTCAAGAGACAATAACTTATCCTGAAATCCTCCTGCCATAGGAATACTGTCTAGCTGCACATCTTCCTTTCCAACCTCTGTTTTCGTCAGCTCCGATTCCTGGCGCAAAGAACTCGCAAGCGACGCAGACGCGTCCCAACTCTGCCTAAGTTCCGGTCAGCTTCGCTTCATAGCGCCGGGGTCTTTCTCAAACTGATCCCGTGGGGCTGGCTCTTGGTTCGCGGATCCGCCGACTCATCCGGGACCTCCTCTGGTTTTCATCGGCTTTGCGGCACCACCTTGCCGCTCGTCCCGGCCGCAACTTTTCAGCCGGATCTACTCTCATTCACTCGCTAATGCGTTCGGAGCCAGCTCAGGTAATATGTATTCACCCATGTTTGTTTTCGTTTTCTTCTTCTTCTGGTGTTGCCGGTAGCCACCGGGCTTGTGGTGGCATTGCTGCCACCTACTGGTTGGAGTATGAAGTGCATTTTAAATTCAGCAATTGATACCAATCGTTATTAAACCGCTGCAACTCTGGTGCAATTTGGCATCCGCTTGGACTGGTCTGTATTGGGTTCAGACTTCTCATTTATGCTGACCAGGCCACTTCTGTCACTCTTGTCATTTCAATGTTTTGCCAATCAATTCTTCAGGTGTTGTGAAATTATACATGTTAAAGTTATTTAAGGTTTTTGTTCGTAGGTATTGTCTGAATGTCAGCTGGGACCCGACATCGGGATGGCTGTGGGGATGGTTTGAGTATTGGGCAATCTTTAACAGCAACTTGCTCATGTATTTAGGGATTGTCTATTTCTTCTTTTAGGTTCAAGAATTCATTCAAGATGAATATCCAGAGAGCATCACTGAAGGTGCTGTTGTCTGGTTGATACTATTTTTAATTACGGATCCTCTCTGCAGGCGTGAGGCTAACTGAAGCTACTAAGCAATGAGATCATCAGTTAGCAGGATGCAGTGCAGAATCTGAATTAAATTATTAAATTCATCCAAACAACATGGAATAAGCTAAATAAGCTAATTGATTCATAACAGCATTTGGTATTCAATTCAATTCAATTCAATTTTATTTATATAGCGCCAAATCATGAAACATGTCATCTCAAGGCACTTTACAAAGTCAAGTTCAATCATATTATACAGATTGGGTCAGATTATACAGATTGGTCAAAAATGTCCTATATAAGGAAACCAATCAATCAATCAATCAATCAATCAATCAATCAATCAATCAATCAATCAATTTTATTAGTCAACTGGAATTTGCATTACAATCAAAATTTCAGTTCCAGTACAACCGTCCATCACATACACTTAACAAACATTTTGGGGGAACGATTGACTGAGGCCTTTCGTTGCCAGGAACACACCCAGTCGGCCGCTGCTACATGAGCGCTAGCCGTGAGGTGCGTTCCCCAAACTGCCCCAGACCCCGCTTTACACGGGGTCCCTAGGCGCTGCCTTGAGATCTGTTGAAAAAAGATTTACACTGGGCGAGTGGAGGAGAGAAAAAAGACAGGTGCTGCACAATTTGTGTTTCCACACAAAATGTGAAGCATCCGACAAAAAAACCTCATTTGCACAAAAAGCACAATCAATGACGAGACACATATATGCAGAAGGTAAACATTTGAGTTCTGGTCGGGTAAGTCATCTGTATTTGTGAGCATATGTGTGTCTGGGTGCATGTTGTGTGGAAATCTGTATGTCCATGAAGGCCGTCCTCCGGCAGGCAAGTGTCCTTGATGGAAAGTCTTATCACTCTGCCGCTCCGGCTTGACTCCTCCACAGATGTCCGCAGGAATGTGGGGTAGCAGGGAATTTGTGCGATGTCGCCATAACAACCAGGGAGAATTTGATAGCGGGGAGTCCGATTTGAAGAAAACAGAATTTGTTATGAGAACAAGCTGACACCAACTTTTCTGTCAGCCTTAGAGTCTTTTCGCCGCTGGCTCCAGGATCCAATATTCCAATAATCCAATCGATGGGCTAGTTAACGTTCACACTTCCAGGTTTTATCCCATCTCACCTCTGTACCACAACCGCGGTCAGCTTATCAAGCCGTCCGTTCTGTTCATTCAACGACCTCGTGATCGCGTCGACTGCCACTGGCAGTCTCATCAGGGCCATATTTACCGCCAGCAGCTTTTGAAGGTGTTGATACATTAAATATCCTCCAAAGCCAAAAATGAGGAATCCAAGTATCATAAATCCGAATAAGTAGACATCTTCGACGTCCTCAACAGAAAGAATTGAGAGGCACACCGTGGACCATTTCTGCCACGGGTCCAAGATGTATCCCGCAAAAAAAGTTCCGTCTGGACAGGCACGCTCCCCGGTCCTTTGCTTTCCAGTTGAAAAAATTTTATCAATAGCGTTGAGAGACCAGCTGACGAGATCCATAATTGCCTTAGAGCTTTCGGTTGCTATGAAGAAATGGCACAAAAGACACAGACGAAGCAAATAGCAGGAGAATGGGGGCAGGGTAATAGCAGATAAGGAGCTCTGGAGAGCTGAAGAAAAACCGACCGACCTCGAGGAGACAGAACAGAACCAGTTGATTGCATCAAAGTCCCGACAAGCAGCATTCACTCCTGGGGAACCGTAGAGCCACAGGAAGAGTCATCTGCATTGTACATGGCTTTGCTGTAATCCCTCATACTGAGCAAGCATGAAGCGACAGTGGGAAGAAAAAACACCCATTAACGGGAAGGAAAAACCTCCGGCAGAACCGGGCTCAGTATGAACGGTCATCTGCCTCGACCGACTGGGGTTACAGAAGACAGAACAGAGACACAACAAGAGAAACAAAAAAGCACAGAAGCTCACATTGATCTAGTAATCTGTTCTACATTAGATGGTAGTAGTGGGTGAGCCGTCTTCTCTGGATGATGTCACAGTTAATAGAACGCCAGACCAGGTGTACCTACTATGAAGAAAAAGAGAGAGAACAGAAAGTTAAAGCAGAAATGACAACACATAATGCATAATTGAAGAACAGTAGAACTCAATAGAGTGAGAAAATTAGATCCTGATATACTCCAGTAGCCTAAGCCTATAGCAGTAAAACTATAAAGGTAGCTGAGAGTAACATGAGCCACTAGTTATAATTTTTGTCAAAAAGAAAAGTTTTAAGCCTAGTCTTAAAAGTAGACAGGGTGTCTGCCTCACGGACCAAAACTGGGAGTTGGTTCCACAGGAGAGGAGCCTGATAGCTAAAGGATCTGCCTCCCATTCTACTTTTAGAGACTCTAGGAACCACCAGCAGACCTGCAGTCTGAGAGCGAAGTGCTCTGTTAGGAACATACGGGGTAATCAGAGCTCTGATATATGATGGAGTTTGATTATTAAGGGCTTTATACGTTAGAAGAAGAATTTTAAATTCTATTCTTGATTTAACAGGAAGCCAATGAAAGGAAGCTAAAATTGGAGAAATATGATCCCTCTTGTTGATTTTCATCAGAACTCTTGCTGCAGCATTTTGGATCAGCTGAAGGCTTTGAACTGCATTTTGTGGACTTCCTGATAGTAAAGAATTACAATAGTCCAGCCTTGAAGTAACAAATGCATGGACCAGTTTTTCAGCATCACTCCTGGACAGAATGTTTCTAATTTTGGCGATATTCCGGAGGTGAAAAAAGGAAACTCTGGAAACCTGTTTAATATGGGATTTAAATGACATGTCTTGGTCAAAAATAACACCAAGATTTTTTACTTTTTTACCAGAGGCCAAGTTAATGCCATCCAGATTAAGTGATTGGTTAAGAAGTTTATTTTTTGACGACTCTGGCCCAAAGATTAAAACTTCGGTCTTGTCAGAATTTAGATGCAGGAAATTTAAAGTCATCCAGCTTTTGATGTCATCAAGACATGACTGCAGTCGAAGTAATTGATTGGATTCATCAGGATTTATGGATAAATATAGCTGAGTATCATCAGCATAACAGTGGAAATTAATCCCATGCTGTCTGATAATTTTGCCTATCGGAAGCATATATATAGTAAATAGAATTGGTCCAAGGACTGAACCCTGTGGTACTCCACAGGTGACCCTAGAGTTTGAGGAAGATTTATTATTAACATGAACAAATTGGAATCTGTCTGACAGATAAGATTTAAACCAGCCTAATGCTTTCCCCTTAATCCCTACAGTATGTTCAAGTCTTTGTAGGAGAATATTGTGATCAACTGTATCAAACGCAGCACTGAGATCTAACAGGACAAGTATAGACACAAGTCCATTATCTGAGGCCATGAGAATATCATTAGTGACCTTCACCAGAGCTGTTTCAGTGCTATGATGAGCTCTGAAGCCTGACTGAAACTCCTCAAGTAGGTCATTGCTTTGTAAATGTTCACAAAGTTGATTAGCAACTACTTTCTCAAGAATTTTAGATAAGAAAAGAAGATTAGATATAGGTCTGTAATTTACTAACTCATCTTGATCAAGAGAAGGTTTCTTAAGTAAAGGTTTAACAACAGCTACTTTCAAAACCTGTGGTACATATCCATTTACTAAGGATAGATTAATCATGTCTAAAATAGTGCCACTGATCAAAGGGAATATGTCCTTAAACAACTTGGTTGGGATTGGGTCTAACATACAGGTAGAAGGTTTAGATGAAGCTAAAATTTTAGTATGGAGCCAAGAGTGCGTCGGTTTATGTACATTTTGAGCAAAACCAATTGAATCTAGGATAGTTTTAAAGGCTACACTAAGGTTATCACATTCAGTGTCAACATGGATGTTAAAATCACCCACTATAATAACCTTATCAGTATTTAACACCAAATCAGATAAGAAATCTGACAACTGATCCAAAAACTGAGTGTAAGGGCCTGGTGGACGATACAAAACAACAAACAGAAGAGGTTTTATTGCTTTGCAGTTTGGATGAGGGAAACTGAGGGTTAATTGTTCAAAAGAACTGTAGTTATTAATTGGCCTGGGACTAATTAATAAATCAGACTGAAAGATGGTTGCCACTCCTCCTCCTCTTCCCACAGATCTGGGAATGTGGAAATTTGAATAACTGGAGGGGGTTGACTCATTTATACTAACGTAGTCCTCTTGTAGCCAGGTTTCTGTGAGACAAAACAAATCAATCTGATTATCAGAAATCAATTCATTAACTAACAAAGTCTTTGGAGGGAGAGACCTTATATTTAATAGACCACATTTAATTGTTTTATTTTTAGGTTCAAGGTGAACCGTATTGATTTTTATTAGGTTTTTATGATTTGTTCCTTTTAGATCAGTTTTTGATCTGTTAAGTTTTGGCCGTGGGAAAGACACCGTCTCAATAGGGTAATGGGTGGGTAACAGTACAGAAGCTGCAGAGAGGTGTGTTAAACTACGGCTCTGCTTCCTGGTCTGGACCCTGGGTTGTCAGCATTTAGGAGAACTAATAAATCCGGCCAGGTTCCTAGAAAGAAGAGCTGCACCATACAAAGTAGGATGGATGCCGTCTCTCCGGATCAGACCAGGTTTTCCCCAGAAAGTTCTCCAGTTATCAATGTAGCCCACGTCGTTTTCTGGACACCACCTAGACAACCAGTGGTTGAATGATGACATGCGGCTAAACATGTCATCACTGGTCAGATCAGGCAGGGGACCAAAGAAAATTACAGAGTCCGACATAGTTTTAGCAAACTCACAAACCGAAGCAACACCAACTTTGGTGACCTCTGATCGGCGTGACCGGGTGTCATTACTGCCAGCGTGAATAACAATTTTGCGGTATTTACGCTTATCCTTAGCCAGTAGTTTTAGGTAGGATTCTATGTCGCCTGTTCTGGCCCCTGGTAGGCATTTAACTATGGTCCCTGGTTTCTTTAGTGCCACATTTCTCATTATGGAGCTGCCAATAATTAAGGTCGGCTCCTCGGCGAGATTGTCGCTCAGAGGGGAAAATTTATTAGAAACGCAGATGGGTTGGTGGTGATCTGGGGTCTGTAATCTAGAGCTATGCTTCCTACGAAGTGTCACTCAGCCAGCCTGGTTACCAGGCTGCTCGGGTGCTACTGCTTTAGGTTCGCTACGTGAAGTTACTCTAGGGTGACCATATTTTCATTTGGGAAAACCAGGACACCTCGGAGCGGGGGGGGGGGGGTTGTAATCTAAACGCGGCCGAGCGGGGGGGGGGGGGGGGGGAGTGGAGTGGGGGTTTTGTAAGGTAAACGCGGCCGAGCGGTGGGGGGGGGGGGGGTTTGTAAGGCAAACGCGGCCGAGCGGGGGCAGGTGAAGAGACAAGCGCGGCCGACGAGACCGAAAGTGTGCGCAGCGCCCAAGTGCCTGTCAATTTAATGGTCCAATGAAGGTAATTTAAAAAACAGGACATTTCCTCACTTTCCAAAAAAAACCCGGGACGCCCGGGCGGGACAGGACGTGACATACGGACATGTCCCGGGAAATACGGACGTTTGGTCACCCTAAGTTACTCTATGCGGCTCCGCGCTAGCAAAAGAGCGGCTATCAGCTGGTTTTTCAACAGCACGGACCCGGGTCTCCAATTCTGACACCCTCGCCTCCAAAGCTACAAAAACACTACATTTATTACATGTACCATCATCACTAAAGGAGGCAGAGGAATAACTGAACATCTGACACAGAGAGCAGCAGATAGGAGACTTAGTCAGGGACGGAGAAGCCATTATGAGGCTAAGGCTTGGCTAGCGCTAGGCTAACGCTAGGCTAAAGCTAGGCTAACGCCCTATTATCACGCCAAAGAACAAACCGTGTGAAACACGAGGAGTTCCCAAACGTGATGAGCAGCCACAGACAATGTTTTAAAAGTGCTTATGTTTGGAAACAGATGTTACAGCAAAGAGGTTTAAAGATAAAAAGCGAGAGAGCCTGGAGCAAAGCTCCGTCGTTCACACAGCAACAACAGGAAGTGACACAATACGCCTTACCGCAAACAGGAAGTCCGCTCGGTATGCGTTTGGCATTCTACGCATTTATGAGCTAAGCAAACATTATCGATTATGTCTTAAGAAGTGTTACCCGTGTTTAATGGTCCTTCATTTTCTGGTTGTTTTCTTCTTATAGATATTCCTTTCACTATTCCCAGTTGTTTTCTCAAACTAAACCTGTCAGCCTGCATTGAGTTCTACGTATTGATCTTAACCTAGTTCCATTATGGCTTTTGCCTGCAGACAAGCTCTCGAATTCAGTTTCATATATCAGTTTATCAGATATCAGTTTCATATCAGTTATTTCTGAGCGTCGGCTGCTCTCCTCACTCGGTCACCTCAATCTCGCAGGTGCATCATTTTATTTCTAGGCAGCTTGAGCTCACTAATTTCGTTTCCTTCCCTCCTTGAACAGGATACTCTGGTTAAGAGTTGCCGTTCTGAACTTTCCTTCTGGTCTGGCTTGCTTCTTGTCCGGATTTGAAATATACTTTCTATGATGTCTTTTTGTCTGTAGATGCGTTAAATTTTACGGATGTGCATCCGTAAGTTTTGGAGGATTCTAAAAACAGTTGGTTTGCAGATTCGTGAAATTGTCCAAGAAATCGTTAATCTTGTGGCCTTTCATCTAGAGTTATTTCAGCATTCAGGATGAAAGCTGCGCAACAGCAGACGCTTGTGGAGCCCAATCGTAGGTGATGGCTATCATCAGCATGCCTCACATATCTGCTCTTACTTTTCATTCATCTTAGCCGCCTAATGCTCATCTTAAAGGTAATCTAACTACGAATACTGGTGGTGGATTCAAATCTCATTCAAGTCTCATTAAGCCTGCGTCCTGTCCTGTTCATTCCCTCTTGGTCACTCATTCATTTATGTGCATCATCCCTAAGCATCCTCTGTTATTTATCCTGTCATCCAGGCGTCCCGCCATGCAGTTGTCCTGTTATTCTGTTCATTCTTTCATGGTTATTCATTTATTCATGTTCCCTGCCATGTTCCCCACTACGTTCCCTGCATACTCCTTGCATGCTTCCTGCATGCTCCCAGTGTGCTCCCTGTGTGTTCCCTGCCATGCTCCCTGCCATGCAGCCTTCCCTGCCATACTCTTTGCCGTGTTTACTTCTATGCTCCTTGCCATGTGTTTCCTCCAATGCTCCTTGCCGTGTTTCCTTCTATGCTCCTTGCCGTGTTTCCTTCTATGCTCCCTGCAACGCGGCCTGCCCTGCCATGTGTTTCCTTCCATGCGGCCTGCCCTGCCATGTGTTTCCTTCCATGCGGCCTGCCCTGCCATGTTTCCTTCCATGCGGCCTGCCCTGCCATGTGTTTCCTTCTATGCTCCTTGCCATGTGTTTCCTTCTATGCTCCTTGCCATGTGTTTCCTCCAATGCTCCTTGCCATGTGTTTCCTCCAATGCTCCTTGCCGTGTTTTCTTCTATGCTCCTTGCCGTGTTTCCTTCTATGCTCCTTGCCGTGTTTCAATCTATGCTCCCTGCAACGCGGCCTGCCCTGCCATGTGTTTCCTTCCATGCGGCCTGCCCTGCCATGTGTTTCCTTCCATGCGGCCTGCCCTGCCATGTGTTTCCTTCTATGCTCCCTGCAACGCGGCCTGCCCTGCCATGTGTTTCCTTCCATGCGGCCTGCCCTGCCACGTTTCCTTCCATGCGGCCTGCCCTGCCATGTGTTTCCTTCTATGCTCCTTGCCATGTGTTTCCTTCCATGCGGCCTGCCCTGCCATGTGTTTCCTTCTATGCTCCTTGCCATGTGTTTCCTTCTATGCTCCTTGCCGTGTTTCCTTCTATGCTCCTTGCCGTGTTTCCTTCTACGCTCCCTGCAACGCCCTCCTCCCTGCCATGCAGCCTGCCCTGCCATGTTTCCTGCCATGCGGCCTGCCCTGCCATGTGTTTCCTTCCATGCTCCTTGCCATGTGTTTCCTTCTATGCTCCTTGCCATGTTTCCTTCTATACTCCTTGCCATGTTTCCTTCTATGCTCCTTGCCGTGTTTCCTTCTATGCTCCTTGCCATGTGTTTCCTTCCATGCTCCTTGCCATGTGTTTCCTTCTATGCTCCTTGCCATGTGTTTCCTTCTATGCTCCTTGCCATGTGTTTCCTTCTATGCTCCCTGCCATGCTCCCTGTGTGTTCCCTGCCATGCTCCCTGCGTTCTCTGCCATGCCCCCTGCGTTCTCTGCCATGCCCCCTGCGTTCTCTGCCATGCTCCCTGTGGTTCCCTGCGTTCTCTGCCATGCTTCCTGTGGTTCCCTGCGTTCTCTATGACATGCTCCCTGTGGTTCGCTGCCATGTCCCCTGCATGCTGCCCGCCTTGCTCCCTGCCATGATCATTCATTCATCACGTGCATCAGCCCGAAACTGACCATTCACCTCACCTTCCACCTCTCCATCAACCTCACCTCATCTTTCCATTCATCTTGTTTAAATTTTGGTAAGCCTTTGCGGCAATGGCCCTCTTTGCTAAGCTTTCACATCTTTTCTCCTTCATTACTCATCCTTCTCCTTCTCTCTGCCTTCTGAACTTGCTGACGCTCTGGCCTGGACCTCAGCATTTTTTGGGGGATAATTTCCATATTCTCATACATCTGCTTATCTACGTTAAAGTATAAATCACTGTTTATGTTCCTGCCGAGGTCCGAGCGCCAAAGTTTAAACTATTGTATCAATAAATTTGTCTAATCGCTTTTCTCTTTGTGAGTCTTTAGTTTGAATGATGCTAAAGGCGGAAATACAACCGAATAACTCTTGCTTACTTCCATTCAATCAGAGGCTGGTCCGCCTCCGATGGAGCAATCGCTAAAAGCCACTCCTCCTCGAAGCCCAATCATCATCCAGTGTTCACCTTAAACAGCAACTCCAAATCATCTCTCGGCCTGCTTTTCGGCAAGCGCAAGAACCATTGCACTAATGTCGTATTTCGCTTCAGACGTTCCCCTTTGCAAGCCTTTCAGTTCCAAGTATCATCCTGAGACTGACCATCTCTATTCATGCACCTTACCATACACCTCACCTCATCTCCCCATTCATCTCACTCAACTTTGGTAGGCCTTCGCGGCAACCGGCCCTGTTTGACGCACCGGCCTCGACCTCTGCAATTTTTGGGGGGAAATATCCCTATTCTCATACGCCTGCTTATGCATATTGAAGTATAATTCAGCGTGAATTTTTCCTGCCGAGGTCTGAGCGCCAAACTCTTAAAATATTGTATCAATAAAATTCTTCTAATTGCTTTTTCTTTCTGTGTGAGTTTTTCAGATTGAAATGGAGCTAAAGCGAAAATTCAAACTTAAGAAACTCTATTGCCTACCTCCATCAATCAGAGACTCATCCGGCTCCGACAAGCCAATCAGCTTTGAACTGCTCCTCCGCGAAGCCAATCAGCATCCTGGGTTCATCTTAAAAGAACTCCACATCCTCGTCTCGGCCTTCTGCTCAGCGAGCAAGCGGTGGCTGCGCCGTGTCCGGTTTGGACTCTGATGACTGGTTTCAACCCACCTCCATCCCCTTCTCCACCATCGTAGCAAGCTTCGCCTGGCTTTCCTACGGTCCTCCTTCAACCTCGTCCCCATCAGAGTGTAATTCCTCCTGGACTCTCATGGAATTCTCAGTCACTCCTTAAAACGGTCCGGCAGAAGACCGCCATGCTGAGCCCGGTTCTGCCAGAGGTTTCTTCCCAAAGGGGAGTTTTTCCTCTCCACAGTCGCTTCATGCTTGCTCATCATGGACAGTTCATGTAAACCTGTGTTTATCAAGTTGGACATCTAGCTCAAACAGATCATCATATGGACTGAACAAACTTTATTTATCTCCACTCCACCACCAGTTTCAGACCCGGGGGGAAATATCCTTATTCTCATACGCCTCCTTATGCATATTGAAGTATAATTCAGCGTGAATTTTTCCTGCCCAGGTCTGACCGCCAAACTCTTAAAATATTGTATCAATAAAATTCTTCTAATTGCCTTTTCTTTCTGTGTGAGTTTTTCAGATTGAATTAATTTTCATATATCTTGCAAGGAGTCCGAACAGAGATGCTTAATACAGATCTCCAAATTTGCTCTGAAGCACTCCGTCGCCTCCTCTCTATTTATTAGGCAAAGGAATCCCTGGTTACATTCTAAAGCTAAGGTGTTGGGATAAGCAAAATAACTGTGACCTTCAAGATAAAACCAATCAGTCCACACAGTTCAGTTATCCATAAGCACTCCAGATGTCTGAATAGAGTTAATAAAAACACTTTTTATAGTCACAACTCTGCTTTCTGCAGACCTTCTGCAACGATGAGAGAACGATCAGCCACATGAAATACACTTTAATATCTAAAACCTTAAAACTTCTTAGTAGTAAAGAGTAAATATATGATAAATGCAATGAACATAGTACATAAGGTAAATAGTAAGAATAATTCTATCTGGTATACATTAATATTTTCATGGTAACTTTAAATGAATATTAATTTATTTATCTTTTTACAGGTTTCCCTCTGTGGGACAGAGAAACTATCAACAAGCACAACACCAGACAGACTCAGAGAAGCAGTTCCTGTGAAATTAGTGCCTCTGACTCCTTTGAATCCAAGTCTTCTCAGCTGGATCTGAATGTATCTGTCAAAGCCAGTTTTTTGGGTGGTCTGGTTGAGGTTGGAGGATCTGCAGCTTATCTCAATGACAAGAAGAAGTTCAAGAACCAGAGCAGAATCACCTTTCAATACAAAGCCACAACTGAATACAAAGAGTTGTCTCTGTCTTCTCTCAAAGTTGAAGGCTCTCAGGTTAGGGATAATACAGCAAAAACCAGTGCAACACATGTAGTCACAGGCATCCTTTATGGGGCAAATGCTTTCTTTGTGTTTGACAGTGAGAAGTTAGAATCAAACAGTGTTCAGAACATTGAGGGCACGATGCATGCTGCGATCAAGAAATTTCCATACTTGGAAGTTGAGGGCAAAGTAGAAATAAAGCTGAGTGAAGAAGAGAAAGCTGCAATCCAGTAAATTCACCTGTAAATTTTATGGTGATTTTATTCTTGACAAGAACCCTGTGACACTTGAAGATGCAGTGATGACCTACGCCAAGCTTTCAGGCCTCCTTGGAGAAAATGGAGAAAATGCAGTTCCTCTTAAAGTCTGGCTGACTCCTCTGAAGGACCTGGAGCCATCAGCAGCTGAGCTGAAGGGACAGATTTCCTTTGGTTTACTCAGAAAGGCTAGAATTTATTTAGAAAGTATCAGAGAAATAGAAATGAGATGCAGTGAGGCTCAGGAAGAGAAAGTAGTCATGAGTTTTCCACAGATTCATAAAAAGTTGATTATTTTTGAAGATCTTTGTAAAGACAACATAGCAATGCTCAGACAGACAATGCAGGAGAAGATTCCTCTCATTCGTGAAGGTAAAGAAGATGAAACATTTTTGGAAAAGCTCATTGATCAGCAGGAGAATTCTCCGTTTAGTCCCAAAAGTTTAGATAGTTGGTTAGACAATGCAGAGAGAGAAATAAACGTCATTAGGTCTTGTGTGGAGATTATGGAGGGAATCCAGATTGTTCCAGATGAGAACCACCTGGAAAGAGAGGCTCTAGCTGCAGGCATAGATGAAGCCTTCTGCTTTGTTTTTACCTCTGTGAAAACTGATGACCCCTACCTGGACCAGATGATCAACTATCTGAGTAAAGATAAGACAGAACCTAAACCCTGCGTGACTCCATCCACTAAAGACCAGTGGTTCTTCTTAGATGAAGTTCTAACCAACATGAGGAAAAAGGCCACTGAGTTCATTTCAGCTTCCAAACGACTGAAGGGCAGCAGCAGATTTCGTTTCCTTGTAGCAGCTCTTCCGAATGCAAAATTCACAGGAGCCACCATCTACCAGTATAGAGACGGCCTTCTGAAAACTGAAGACTTCTCACGGCCTGAGGTTCCTGATGTGACACAGCTGGACCCAAGAGATCTTCTATGGTGTAAGGCCATTTTCTATTCAAGACTGTAGCTACGTGTAAAAAGGTTCTTCATACAAAAGATTGTTTAAAATAGTCTTACATGCATATTAGACAAAAAATCATGTACTTCTGCTGATTAAACATGAGTAAATGTGAAAAGTAAGAGATTACCTCTTTTTCTATCAACCAGACTACTACAATCTGACCTTGGATCCCAAAACATGCGGCAACTGGCTTCTACTAACTGATGAAAACACGAAGGCAACTGATGGAGCCGTATGGCAGCGGTATGACAAACACCCCTGGAGATTTAAAGACCAGAATCAGGTTCTGTGCCAGCAGGGGCTGACAGGATGCTGTTACTTTGAGGTTGAGTTGGGCATTAGACATCCTAATGCGGTTGGGCTAGCTCTTGCATACTTTAACATGGCAAGGAGTGGAAAGAATACTCAGGATAGCTTTGGAAAGAACAAGGTATCCTGGTGTTTTGGTGTTTACCATAATACCGTTGAGTCATACCATGATAATGATCAGTGGAGCAAACCTCTTCCTGCTGAAGGATGCAGCAGAGTTGGTGTGTATCTGGATTGGGCCGGTGGCTCTCTGTCATTTTACAATGTCGTCTCTAACAAACTGATTCACATGTACACCTTCAAGGCCAAATTCACTGAGCCACTTTACCCAGGTCTATATGTCTGGAGTTCACCCAACTTTGCTTCCTTTAGACATATTTAGAGATAAACAACAGAGTCAATAATATAGGATTCAGGCAGATGTGGTGTACAAGCAGTTAGCAACTGACTAAACTAAAGAAGACATTTTAAATTTAGGTAGTTCCCAAAACTAGCAAAGGGGAATTCATGGATTAAAGACAGAGTGATAGAAGTGTTCTGCATACACACTGGTTTTCATGGGTGCATTTTTTCACTTCATTTAGAAAATAATTTACTTAGAAAATAAAGACACATAAGGACGATAAAACACAAGATTTACTTTGAAGATAAGGAACAGTGTACACCACTCTGTGATATAATTTTTACTAAGGTTTACAGTAAATGTTACACCTTGGTTGAATGATGGCATCCCAACTTCTTATCCATTGGCTATTTAGATGGTTTCTGTTCCATACAATAGAAGCAAACTCTCAGAGTTCTAGTGGGACAACTTTGGTAAAGTTGGAAGAAACTGACAGAACACTTTAACCAATTTCAGGACATCAAATATATAACAGTGTCAGTAACTATTTTTTTTACTTGATTTTGTTTATCCAGTGTTTTCTGTTATATGGTACAGGGATATTTTTAACTTTTAAAGGCTTTTATGAACCACAAAATGTGGTCATGGTTCTAGTATTTACAGGGTGTTACACCATTCTTTAATGTTGACAAGGATCTACTTTTTGTGGTGGAGGAAATGAATGTTTGAGTTACTGGTGAAAACAAGTCATGTACTGTGTGTTCAACTAAATCTTTATATTGTGTCTAGGGATGTAGTATTTACAGTAAATGTTAAAACGTTTTAACTATTTACTATAGAACAACGTCAGCTATATTTAGGGAAAAATAGAAATACTTTCTTACTTTTCTAGAAATTAGACATCTGTTCTGGAAGCATTGATGAAATGTTTGATCTAATTTAGCAACTTTTCTATGGGTAAAAATCCTTCAACTGTTTGTTTTTAATTATTTTTAAACCATAGTAATGGTCATGGGATTTTTTTTCTCTTTTTTGACATACATTTTGTTATTAAAATAAACACATTACAGATCTCAGGAAACATTGTCTTGTGGCTTTTTTGATCATGAACTAGACTCCAAATCATCAATATTTCTTTCCAATCAGTCACAATGAAGATGTCAGCATGTTAGCAATATTTTTATGTTTCCAGAGCTAAAAATATGTCCATAACACTGCCAACTATTGGAAATCCTCAGTAAAGCTGAGTCTTGTGTTAAGCTCTGAGTTTCCTTTTTATTAACGGTTTGTTCAGTCAGGTTTAAATCCTTTCCACGGATAGAATAGTACAGTTCATATGGTCTAATACATAATTAGTGAAATCTAAAACAGGCCAAACCTTAAAGCATCCAGTAACCCACAAACAGATGTCAGCAGTGTACGTGCTGGAGATAGCCACCAACGCCCCACGACCCTGATGATGCAATCACTGGAAACAGGAAGGACATGGTGGGCACATGAAACTCACACTTCTCTGCCTTTACGAATAACAAATTTTGGAGAAGGCGAAGAAGAACAGACCAGACATGTTGTTTATGTCTTATCGGATCTTTGGAGTAAACAATTATGTCATACGAACCAAATGATAGATGTTACAAAGATCCAGTTTAGTGAAGATCCTCGGCCCCTGAATCTGATCAAAAGCGGTGTTCATGAGTGGTAACCGGTAACATTTCTTAACAGTGATGAGTGAGTCCCCTATAATCGATACAGGCCTGAGGAAACCATCTTTCTTACCCACAAAGTAAGGTTTGGCTGAGGCCAACCCAGAAGTTTGACCCTCTGCCAGTCAATATGGAGATTGTGTTTTTTAAGCCAGGTGACTCCCAGAATGTTAGGAACCTGTGGCGACTGGATTATCATGAATGAAATCTCCTCACTGTGGTTAGTTCCAATAGTCAGGCTTGTCCTCTCACTGATGAGGTGGGAGTGGTTGAGATGGTGTCCATCCAGTGCTAGAACGTTGTGTTGAGAAGGGCCCGGGATAAGGTTAATGCCCAAACTTCTGGCGAGTCCTTCATCAATGAATTCAGCATCTGCACTGGAGTCAATGAAAGCAGACAGTTGATGAGATGCAGATGACACAGTCAGAGTGACAGGGAAAGTCAAAGCAGGAGAATTGGAGGCCTTGGTTTGTCTCTGAAGACCTCCCCCCTCCTCTACTGAGCCTGATCTTTTTAATGGACAGTTAGAGACTCTGTGTCTCTTACCACCACAGTATAACCACAAGTTTCATTCTTCCTCGGAAAGTCTTGTTTTTCCTAGCTGCAGAGGTTCTGGTTCCAGCCTTTTATCAGAAAAAGTCTCTACATCTGGGGTAGTAGTAGTGAGTTTTCCTCTCCACTGTCGCTTCATGCATGCTCAGTATGAGGGATTGCTGCAAAGCCATCAACAATGCAGACGACTGTCCACTGTGGCTCTACGCTCTTTCAGGAGGAGTGAATGCTGCTTGGAGAGACTTGATGCAACCTGCTGGGTTTCCTTAGAGAGGAAACTTTCTCACCAACCTGGAGGATCTGATGGAAGCTGACTTTGGAAGGAGCCTTGAGATGACGTGATGTGAATTGGAGCAATATAAATAAAATTGAATTGAAAACCACCCAGAACTATAATGTCCAGAGAGAGAGATTACGGGTGAGGGATAAAAGGGCCAAAATGTGTTAAAAAGTCAGGATTTGACTTAAATGGCCAGTAAACAGTCATAATAGCTTGGTGAGGTGCCTGATACTTGATTGAAATCCATGGAACCAAACACTGGTTCTGGAACAATTCAAGATGACTAAAATTATCTTTGCTCAGCTTCCCAACACAGAGTGGTTTTAGAGGGAGGGACTCCATTCTTTCTGGTCTCAGGTTGATCCATGCTTCTGAATTCACATCCACATCAGTTCACACACACTTTCTACCTTCACCTGCAAAGGAAACACACATCATTCATCTGATCATCAACTCTGATCATCCTTTACATCATTAGTGCTGGAAAAAGATCAGCTGCTCCTCCTCTGATTGGCTCTTCTTCTCTGCTTCATATTAGCTGAATGCAGTCAGACAGCAGTGAGAGGCAGAGGAAGCTGCGATCAGCTGCTGTACTTCTACCATCAGTCCACTAGATGGAGCCATGGAGCAACATTTCATCCACTGTAGAACAAATTACTGGATCAATGAGTGTGTTGGAAGCAAAGTGCTCTGTTAGGAACATACGGGGTAATCAGAGCTCTGATATGTGATGAATCTTGATTATTAAGGGCTTTATACGTTAGAAGAAGAATTTTTAATTCTATTCTTGATTTAACAGGAAGCCAATGAAGGGAAGCTAAAATTGGAGAAATATGATCCCTCTGGTTGATTTTCATCAGAACTCCTGCTGCAGCATTTTGGATCAGCTGAAGACTTTGAACTGCATTTTGTGGACTTCCTGATAGTAAAGAATTACAATAGACCTGGACATCACTCCTGGACAGAATGTTTCTAATTTTGGCGATATTCCTGAGGTGAAAAAAGGAAACTCTGGAAACCTGTTTAATATGGGATTTAAATGACATGTCTTGGTCAAAAATAACACCAAGATTTTTTACTTTATTACCAGAGGCCAAGTTAATGCCATCCAGATTAAGTGATTGATTAAGAACTTTATTTTTTGAGAACTCTGGCCCAAAGAGAACAACTTCTGTCTTGTCAGAATTTAAATGCAGGAAATTTAAAGTCATCCAGCTTTTGATGTCATCAAGACATGACTGCAGTCGAAGTAACTGATTGGATTTATCAGGATTTATGGATAAATATAGCTTAGTGTCATCAGCATAACAGTGGAAATTAGTCCCATGCTGTCTGATAATTTTGCCAATCGGAAGCATATATATAGTAAAGAGAATTGGTCCAAGGACTGAACCCTGTGGTACTCCACAGGTGACCCTAGAGTTTGAGGAAGATTTATTATTAACATGAACAAGCTGGAATCTGTCTGATAGATCAGATTTAAACCAGCCTAATGCTTTCCCCTTAATCCCTACAGTTTGCTCAAGGCTTTGTAGGAGAATATTGTGATCAACTGTATCAAATGCAGCACTGAGATCTAACTGGACAAGTACAGACACAAATCCATTATCTGAGGCCATGAGAATATCATTAGTGACCTTCACCTTAGCTGTTTCAGTGCTATGATGAGCTCTGAAGCCTGACTGAAACTCCTCAAGTAGGTCATTGCTTTGTAAATGTTCACAAAGTTGATTAGCAACTACTTTCTCAAGAATTTTAGATAAGAAAAGAAGATTAGATATAGGTCTGTAGTTTACTAACTCATCTTGATCAAGAGAAGGTTTCTTAAGAAAAGGTTTAATAACAGCTACTTTAAAAACCTGTGGTACATATCCATTTACTAAGGATAGATTAATCATGTCTAAAATAGTGCCACTGATCAAAGGGAATATGTCCTTAAACAACTTGGTTGGGATTGGGTCTAACATACAGGTGGAAGGTTTAGATGAAGCTAAAATTTTAGATAGCTCAGAAAGCTCTACTGCTTCTAAACAGTTCAGACACTGCACACGTTCTAAAGATTCCTCCAATGCTGCCTCACTTACTGAGGACGAGGTAATCATGTTTGGGAGAATGTCAATTATTTTATTTTTAATGGCATCAATTTTATTTATGAAGAATCCCATAAAATCGTTACCACTAAGAGCTAAGGGAATGGATGGCTCAACAGAGCTGTGACTCTGGGTAAGTTTGGCAACTGTACTAAAGAGAAATCTAGGATTATTTTTATTCTCTTCAATTAATGATGAAAAATATGCTGCTCTAACTCTGTGAAGGGTCTTGTTATACAACAAAAGACTCTCCCTCCAGATTAAGTAGGATTCCTCTTGGTGTGTAGAGCGCCATTTTCTCTCCAATTTCCTAACATTGTGCTTCAAGGAACGCAGCTCTGAAATAAACCAGGGAGCCAGCTTCCTGTGAATAATCACCTTATTTTTCAAGGGAGCTACATTGTCTAATGCAGAACGCAATGTGGAAGTCACATTGTTAGCAAAGGTATCGATTTGTGAATGGGAAGAAACAGCATTGCTGCCATCTACAGGGCATTTCTGCAATACTGAGGATATTAAAAAGGGGACAGACTCTTTAAGTTTTGATACAGCATTATCCGATAAAAATCTACTATAATGGAACCCTCTCCTTTGGGGGTGGAGAACTCAGTTAGATTAAACTCAAATGTTATTAAAAATTATCAGACAGGACAGGGTTGTGAGAGAATACTGTTAATTCTTCACAATCAATGCCATATGTCAGAACAAGGTCTAAAGTATGGAGCCGAGAGTGTGTCGGTTTATGCACATTTTGAGCAAAACCAATTGAATCTAGGATAGTTTTAAAGGCTACACTAAGGTTATCACATTCAGTGTCAACATGGATGTTAAAATCACCCACTATAATAACCTTATCAGTATTTAACACCAAATCAGAAAAGAAATCTGACAACTGATCCAAAAACTGAGTGTAAGGGCCTGGTGGACGATACAAAACAACAAACAGAAGAGGTTTTATTGCTTTGCAGTTTGGATGAGGGAAACTGAGGGTTAAATGTTCAAAAGAACTGTAATTATTAGTTGGCCTGGGACTAATTAATAAATCAGACTGAAAGATAGTTGCCACTCCTCCTCCTCTTCCCACAGATCTGGGAATGTGGAAATTTGAATAACTGGAGGGAGTTGACTCATTTATACTAACGTAGTCCTCTTGTAGCCAGGTTTCTGTGAGACAAAATAAATCAATCTGATTATCAGAAATCAATTCATTAACTAACAAAGTCTTTGGAGGGAGAGACCTTATATTTAATAGACCACATTTAATTCTTTTATTATTTGGTTTAAAGTGATCCGTATGGATTTGTATTAGAGTTTTATGATTTGTTCCTCTTAGATTAGTTTTTGATCTGTTAAGTTTTGGCGGTGGGAAAGACACCGTCTCAATAGGATAATGGATGGGTAACAGTACAGAAGCTGCAGAGAGGTGTGTTAAACTACGGCTCTGATTCCTGGTCTGGACCCTGGGTTTTCAGCATTTAGGAGAACTAATAAATCCGGCCATATTCCTAGAAAGAAGAGCTGCACCATCCAAAGTAGGATGGATGTCGTCTCTCCGGATCAGACCAGGTTTTCCCCAGAAAGTTCTCCAGTTATCAATATAGCCCACGTCGTTTTCTGGACACCACCTAGACAACCAGCGGTTGAATGACGACATGCGGCTAAACATGTCATCACTGGTCGAATCAGGCAGGGGACCAGAGAAAATTACAGAGTCCGACATAGTTTTAGCAAACTCACACACTGAAGCAACACCAATTTTGGTGACCTCTGATCGGCGTGACCTGGTGTCATTACTAAGGAACTATAAAGTCCCAGTAATGGACAGCAAGAATAAAACAGGCTTGTAGAACATGTTATCTTTTTATTTGTTCTATACTCAATATGGATGCATTTGTTTTTCTTTTTCTCTTTTATTCTGTCATTGTTCTTAATAAAGTATTAAAGAAAAAAGAAGATGCAGGTGTCTAAGTATGGCTTGGGGTGCTTGGCCTTTGGTTTCTCTTTTTTGTAATTCAAGTTTTTAATGTATTTTGCAACTTTTAAACATAACATCCATCCATCCATTATCTATGCACACTTAATCCCTCATGGGGTCGTGAGGGGTTGCTGGTGTCTATCTCCAGCGTTCACTGGGTGAGAGGCGGTGTACACCCTGGACATGTCACCAGTCTGTCGCAGGGCACGTTTTTATGGGCACTTTTTTGTTAGAATTTTTCACTTTTATCCCTTTCGCTCAGATAGGGTAAAGTGAAATAACCCAAGTTATCACATATGTCCTTTCTTAAATCATTAAACACTTTGTAAAATGGACGTGCCCTATGTCCTCCAACAGGTAACTTACCACACTCCTCCACTGGATTTGTTTCATTAATAATTTCACTCTTATTGATACAGTCTCTTAATTGTAAATACTTCCAGACGTTTCCTTTCCATTCCAGTCTGTATTTTTGAAGGATTCCTTCTAAACACATTATCCTCCCTCTTCAAAAGAGGACCGCTTCAGATCGTGCTGAGAGGCTGTGACACATCTCTCTCTCTCTCTCTCTCCCTGCCTCTTCTACTTATTTACATGTCCAAAGAGACAAGAAGTGAGAAATATCTCCCTGTACAGTTAACATGTGTGCTTCAATGATGCTTTGCCAGATTATATTTAAACAACACACACAGTGTTATTCACAAAGATTGCAAATAACAGCGCTCATTATCGTCCCAATGTGCCACAGCGCTGCGCAGTGCGCACCGATGGCAGGACGCTATGTGGAGAAAATTCAGGAAGAAGAAAAAGATAGCAATGAGATTCTCTGTTCATGTGAACCTCTTTAAAATAATAGAAGAAAAATGTAACCAGGACCCGTGGAAGCAGCCGACCAGGGTTATTGTTTCATTTTCTGAATGCAATCTCAGTCAGAAACAGCGCCACATAATCTCTGCAGAAACTCAGTAGGGAAACCGTTTTAATATTATTAGGCGCCCGCCTATGCATTGAAAATGCATGGCGGAGGCCTTATACTATGCACCTAATAAGGGTTTCTTTAAAACTATTCCATATCTTTCTTCCGTCACCGTTAATACGGCCCGAACCGTAGGGTCTACCCCCACATCCTATATATCGAAACGTTCGTCCCGACGCCGCGATGAGGGCTTTTTGTACTTGACGCCATTTTGGCTTACGGTTAGAACAAAATTCACCAAAAACCACTTCTTCAACACAGTTGACCTCTCAAAAATGCACGGCTGAGCACGGCACTGGTGTTTTGGTCGAGTGGGTTAGGTCTCGGGCTGCCAAGCAGAAGATCCCAGGTTCGAATCCAAGCTGTGCCAATTTCAGAGAATTACATTTTCACCCAATATTTCATTTCCCTTTGGCTTTAAAAAACGATTTTTTAATTTAAATCAATACAGTTCACCTCATGCCTTTAACTTTTTTATTCACATATTTCATTTTTTCATGCTACATTGAAGTATTTAATTATGTTTTAATAACACCAATTTTCCATGCTGCTTCGATGCAGACCTTCTCCTGTCGGCTGTTGGCTCATTAGCAGGCGCATTTGTTGTGGTCTCTTGTCATTCACACAGAACAATAATCCGTGCCAGCCGACATGAGTTTTAAAAACGGCAAAGCTTTGTCTTAAGCAGAAACGTGCCTCTACTGAGCACTGCGTTCTCAGACCAGTGTGATGCGTTCACGAGCGTTGGCAAACTATGGTGCATTCAGGAGCATGGGACATTTCTAATTTACAAGGAAAGACACATAAAACCAAACAGAGCCCGAACCGTAGGGTCTACCCCCACAAACTATATATCAAAACGTGCGTCTCAATGCCGTGAAGTGTGCTATTTGTACTTCACGCCATTTCCAGTTACCATGGCAACGAAATTAGTGAAAATCACCCCAAAAAAAAAACCCATAGGAATGAATGGAGTCGGATAGAAAGAAAGCCTCAAAAAACCTCCAAATGACCATTTTCAACGCTGTACTGTATCGTCATGCTTTCACCTACGAACACCATTTAACTTCCAGTTTGTAGATATATCTTTGAACTACTCAGAGGTGAAAACGGGGTGTGGATATATTTTATGGTTTTCTTACAGTTACTCCTCAAATCTCATGTCCAAAAACCAGCAGAATCATCGTTTCTAATGGAAGTCTATGGAGGGAATTCTCAGACTCTCAGAGTGGGCCACTCTGGCGTTTTCAAAGATTTCAAACTCCAAACAACTTCAGCTTACTAGCTCAGGTTTCGCTCTACATACACAAATCATACATCAAAACTTAGGTATTTTTGTCTGGATTCAGGAAATGTAATCCTCATTGGTGTAGCATTTATAGATTTTTCGCAAATCACCTCAGAGCGACACCAAGTCAAAACCCTCCTCATTCATTTCCTATGGAGCCGTTTTGAAAAATCACACCTGAACATCCCAAACAAAACACATGTTTTCGCATTGCCTCCTAAACCGTTTGATGTACAGACATGAGACTTTCACACATGCATGTCCAGACCTTTCTGGCACTCACAAAAAAGGACTTTTGTGGATAACTGTTACAGTCTTGCCGCAGGAACAATTTGTTTGGGAGTAGCAAATGTGTCAAATCCTCAAAGAGCATCAGACTTGCTTCCCCCCAAATGATGCACTTTTTTACATCGTGGCTTTGCGTACACCGATTTTTGTACAAACATAAAAATGAGCACCATAGTCCTCAAAAGCCTGCTGATATTCACAGTGAAAGAATTATTTTGATATCTCTTATACTTTTTCAGCTACAGCCATTTGTTCGGGACAATGTTTCTGAGATTTTTCAATTTTCCTCAAAATTACCTTTTTTGCATGATTTTTTGTGCCTAAATTCAAATATTTCCAGCAAAAACCCATAGCTTGTCCGGTTCCCCTATCCGTTACGAAATAAACGCAGAACAAATTACGTCTCTTACCTTTATCGTTCCGGAGAAACGAAGTGCTGCTAGCGGGGTAAATCGCAGCTCAAACAGGATCAGAACTCCATGTCCCCAAATGATGCACTTTTTTACATCTTCGTTGTGCCTACACCGATTCTTGTACAAACATAAACATAGGCACCATAGTCCTCAAAAGCCTACTGATACTCACAGTGAAAGAATTATTTTGATATCTGTTACACTTTTTCAGATACAGCCATTTGTTCGGGACAATATTTCTGAGATTTTTCAGTTTTCCTCAAAATTACCTTTTTTTATGATTTTTTTTTCATCACACCAACTGCATTGGCTGTGATGAATGTAGGAATCTGAAATTCGCACAGTCACTTCCTCTTAACATTTTTAAATTTTCCACTGATTATCAACCATGATTCACTTTTCTGTCCCATTTTGGATTTCACATGCTTTCCTATTGGCCCTTGGACTCCAACAGGACCTGGCAGGATGCCCAGACACGACCCCCCGGCCAATACAGAACCACCCACCTGTGGGAAATGGCGCTACACACAATTTTGGTCAAATGTTGAGTTCTGGGCCCAGATTTGGTGCGGCTTAGTTGCTAAAGGAGGCCAATCTGACACATGGCCTTTGGTGAGCTTTGGTGACATTAAGTATTGGCACCCTTTTTGACGAACTTCCCAGTACAGGATTTGGACCAAACTGACAGGGTACCATCACAAGGTGATACTGGACACAACCATGTTAGCGGCTAACGGTTAGCATGTTGCTAACCAGAAGTAACTCTAGGAAGGTCTCACCAACTTCTGCTTCACAGAGTTTGTACTTCCTTTAGGGAGAAAGCTTCCTTTAGGGAGAAAGAAATGTGGCCTACATCGCATAAAGCATCTCCAAGCTATGAGGTGTCAACACTTCTTCAACACAGTTGACCTCTCCATAATTCAGAGCCATGCACGGCACTGGTCTACTGTACAGTGGGTTAGGTGTTTGGCTGCCAGGCAAGAGGTCACAGGATTGTAACCCGGTGTGGCAATTTCAGAGTATTACATTTTCACCCAATATTTAATTTCCATTTGGCTTTAAAAAACTATTTTTCTATTTAAATTAATACAGTTCACCATTTTTTCATGCCTTTAACATTTTTATTCACATATTTCATTTTTTCATGCTACATTGAAGTATTTAATCGTGTTTTAATAACACCAATTTTCCATGCTGCTTCGATGCGGACCTTCTCCTGTCGGCTGGTTTTGATGAAGACAAATCCTTTTGACTCAGAAGATTTGATTTAAAATCCCCAAGCGATAAAAGCCTACAACCAAGGAACTCGGAAGCTTTGGCTTTGACGGTTATGCGCACCACCAGGCGGGCGCCTTCTTCAATTACTTCAGAAATTGAACGTTTCTAGTTTGTTCTATACTCAATATGGATGCATTTGTTTTTCTTTTTCTCTTTTATTCTGTCATTGTTCTTAATAAAGTATTAAAGAAAAAAGAAGATGCAGGTGTCTAAGTAGGGCTTGGGGTGCTTGGCCTTTGGTTTCTCTTTTTTGTAATTCAAGTTTTTAATGTATTTTGCAACTTTTAAACTTTTAAACATAACATCCATCCATCCATTATCTATGCACACTTAATCCCTCATGGGGTCGTGAGGGGTTGCTGGTGTCTATCTCCAGCGTTCACTGGGTGAGAGGCGGTGTACACCCTGGACATGTCACCAGTATGTCGCAGGGCACGTTTTTATGGGCACTTTTTTGTTAGAATTTTTCACTTTTATCCCTTTCGCTCAGATAGGGTAAAGTGAAATAACCCAAGTTATCACATATGTCCTTTCTTAAATCATTAAACACTTTGTAAAATGAACGTGCCCTATGTCCTCCAACAGGTAACTTACCACACTCCTCCACTGGGTTTGTTTCATTAATAATTTCACTCTTATTGATACAGTATCTTAATTGTAAATACTTCAAGACGTTTCCTTTCCGTTCTAGTCTGTATTTTTGAAGGATTCCCTCTAAACACATTATCCTCCCTCTTCAAAAGAGGACCGCTTCAGATCGTGCTGAGAGGCTGTGACACATCTCTCTCTCCCTGCCTCTTCTACTTATTTACATGCCCAAAGAGACAAGAAGTGAGATATCTCCCTGTTCAGTTAACATGTGTGCTTCAATGATGCTTTGCCAGATTATATTTAAACAACACACACAGTGTTATTCACAAAGATTGCAAATAACAGCGCTCATTATCGTCCCAATGTGCCACAGCGCTGCGCAGTGCGCACCGATGGCAGGACGCTATGTGGAGAAAATTCAGGAAGAAGAAAAAGATAGCAATGAGATTCTCTGTTCACGTGAACCTCTTTAAAATAATAGAAGAAAAATGTAACCAGGACCCGTGGAAGCAGCCTACCGGGGTTATTGTTTCATTTTCTGAATGCAATCTGAGTCAGAAACAGCGCCACATAATCTCTGCAGAAACTCAGTAGGGAAACCGTTTTAATATTATTAGGCGCCCGCCTATGCATTGAAAATGCATGGCGGAGGCCTTATACTATGCACCTAATAAGGGTTTCTTTAAAATTATTCCATATCTTTCTTCCGTCACCGTTAATACGGCCCGAACCGTAGGGTCTACCCCCACATACTATATATCGAAACGTTCGTCCCGACGTCGTGATGAGGGCTTTTTGTACTTGACGCCATTTTGGCTTACGGTTAGAACAAAATTCACCAAAAACCACTTCTTTAACACAGTTGACCTCTCAAAAATGCACGGCTGAGCACGGCACTGGTGTTTTGGTCGAGTGGGTTAGGTCTCGGGCTGCCAAGCAGAAGATCCCAGGTTCGAATCCAAGCTGTGCCAATTTCAGAGAATTACATTTTCACCCAATATTTCATTTCCCTTTGGCTTTAAAAAACGATTTTTCAATTTAAATCAATACAGTTCACCTCATGCCTTTAACTTTTTTATTCACATATTTCATTTTTTCATGCAACATTGAAGTATTTAATTATGTTTTAATAACACCAATTTTCCATGCTGCTTCGATGCAGACCTTCTCCTGTCGGCTGTTGGCTCATTAGCAGGCGCATTTGTTGTGGTCTCTTGTCATTCACACAGAACAATAAACCATGCCAGCCGACATGAGTTTTAAAAACGGCAAAGCTTTGTCTTAAGCAGAAACGTGCCTCTACTGAGCACTGCGTTCTCAGACCAGTGTGATGCGTTCACGAGCGTTGGCAAACTATGGTGCATTCAGGAGCATGGGACATTTCTAATTTACAAGGAAAGACACATAAAACCAAACAGAGCCCGAACCGTAGGGTCTACCCCCACAAACTATATATCAAAACGTGCGTCTCGATGCCGTGAAGTGTGCTATTTGTACTTCACGCCATTTCCAGTTACCATGGCAACGAAATTAGTGAAAATCACCCCAAAAAAAAACATAGGAATGAATGGAGTCGGATAGAAAGAAAGCCTCAAAAAACCTCCAAATGACCATTTTCAACGCTGTACTCAGTGTCCGAAATTAACTTTGTTATTCACCGGCCAAGTTGGCCGGTAGATGTAAAAATCCACCGGCCAGGCATATTTTTTACCGGCCAAAATATTAATCCTGACCAGACCTCAACTTTTATAAAAATTAAGAGTGAGATTATGTTAATTATGGGGGGTGTGGTTGGGGGCGTGGCTGACTGGACCCTGGAAGAGAAACCTTTGTTTCCTGACTTAAAAAAAAGAAAATATTGTAGTTGATTATAAAAGACACAATATGAATTATCAGATTCACATCCAGGCGATTAAAAAACACTACAGATTATCATTATTCTATCCATGTTGGTCTTATTTGTGAATGAGGCAGAGTTTCATCAAGCCAGTACGGTCAGTGGGGGTTCTAAACCAAATTTAGCAGGGTGGGTCAGGGTGGGGCCAGTATTTTTCACAGGGGCACAGAACAAAAGATTGGGGGGGGGGGGGGGACTTAACAGGTCAACATTTCATTGTTTAAAATATTAAGTAAGCCAAAGAGCCAATTGTGGCTCTGGAACTGCAGGTTGCAGACCCCTGATCTTTTCTCAATACAGCGGGATCTTAACGTGAAACAGCTTAATTTTAATTGTTTTTTTTTTTGTTTTTTGTTTTATTATTTTGTTATTTTATTATTGGGTAAAAACATAAACAAAAAAAAAATACAACTGATCCAAATGACCAGTCAGTCACGTTATCTTTGTCAGCATTTTATCATCCTAAGAAATGTAACATCATGTTTTTAGTACAGGGGCCATAACAGGGGCCAGGAACAGTTCTACATGGGCATAGGCCCCTGTTGGCCCCTGTTCAGAACCGCCCCTGTGTATGGTTCAAAATTTTCCCCTCAGCTGCAACACTTAAAGCACTCAGGGTTCATGCTGCGTCTTTACGCTGATCTCGCTGCTGGATTTTACCCTCGTGCGCTGCGCCCCCGATGTTACAGGTTACATGTAACGTAATTGTGCGCACCTGAATTCAAGCGCAACGCACCACGCCCACCGAAGCACCGCTGGTCCTGTGTCGTTAAAAACAAAATAGCATGAAAAACAGTTACCGACTCTGACTTTAATTGGGACATTTTGGTACGAGTGGAAGGACATTAAACGTAGCGATTCACGTTTTGAAGGCTGGCCGCTGATAAAAGCACCTTGCTCCGAGAGGGGGCGGGGGAGTCGCAGTAAGAGCGGTGAAGCACAGAGCCGCAGCGCAGGTAGTTAAAAAAAAAAACAGAATAAATAAGAACGAAACTTATAAACAGACTAATTGGCGTTTTAGACTGTATCGGGTTAGCAGATCTGTTTTCTGATCCAGCGTGCAGCCGTGACTGGTTCTGAATGTGAAAGAAGCTGAACCAGCACCGCAGAAGGCGGGTCTAGACTGAGCTCTGGATGGACAGAGCTGTGAACGGATCATATGGGTTTCGTTATTTTTATGTTATTTTTATTTTATTTGGTACAAACATTTACTCGCCATGTGGCAGCTAGCCCTCTGAAATTCACTCGCCAAACGGGAAATTTACTCGCATTTGGCGACTGGCGAGTGTTAATTTCGGACCCTGGCTGTACTGTATCGTCATGCTTTCACCTACGAACACCATTTAACTTCCAGTTTGTAGATATATCTGAACTACTCAGAGGTGAAAACGGGGTGTGGATATATTTTATGGTTTTCTTACAGTTACTCCTCAAATCTCATGTCCAAAAACCAGCAGAATCATCGTTTCTAATGGAAGTCTATGGAGGGAATTCTCAGACTCTCAGAGTGGGCCACTCTGGCGTTTTCAAAGATTTCAAACTCCAAACAACTTCAGCTTACTCGCTCAGGTTTCGCTCTACATACACAAATCATACATCAAAACTTAGGTATTTTTGTCTGGATTCAGGAAATGTAATCCTCATTGGTGTAGCATTTATAGATTTTTCGCAAATCACCTCAGAGCGACACCAAGTCAAAACCCTCCTCATTCATTTCCTATGGAGCCGTTTTGAAAAATCACACCTGAACATCCCAAACAAAACACGTTTTCGCATTGCCTCCTAAACCGTTTGATGTACAGACATGAGACTTTCACACATGCATGTCCAGACCTTTCTGGCACTCACAAAAAAGGACTTTTGTGGATAACTGTTACAGTCTTGCCGCAGGAACAATTTGTTTGGGAGTAGCAAATGTGTCAAATCCTCAAAGAGCATCAGACTTGCTTCCCCCCAAATGATGCACTTTTTTACATCGTGGCTTTGCGTACACCGATTTTTGTACAAACATAAAAATGAGCACCATAGTCCTCAAAAGCCTGTTGATATTCACAGTGAAAGAATTATTTTGATATCTCTTATACTTTTTCAGCTACAGCCATTTGTTCGGGACAATGTTTCTGAGATTTTTCAATTTTCCTCAAAATTACCTTTTTTGCATGATTTTTTGTGCCTAAATTCAAATATTTCCAGCAAAAACCCATAGCTTGTCCGGTTCCCCTATCCGTTATGAAATAAACGCTGAAAAAATTACGTCTCTAACCTTTATCGTTCTGGAGAAACGAAGTGCTGCTCGTGGGGTAAATCGCAGCTCAAACAGGATCAGAACTCCATGCCCCCAAATGATGCACTTTTTTACATCTTCGCTGTGCCTACACCGATTCTTGTACAAACATAAACATAGGCACCATAGTCCTCAAAAGTCTACTGATACTCACGGTGAAAGAATTATTTTGATATCTCTTACACTTTTTCAGGTACAGCCATTTGTTTGGGACAATATTTCAGAGATTTTTCAGTTTTCCTCAAAATTACCTTTTTTATGATTTTTTTTTTCATCACACCCACTGCATTGGCTGTGATGAATGTAGGAATCTGAAATTCGCACAGTCACTTCCTCTTAACATTTTTAAATTTTCCACTGATTATCAACCATGATTCACTTTTCTGTCCCATTTTGGATTTCACATGCTTTCCTATTGGCCCTTGGACTCCAACAGGACCTGGCAGGATGCCCAGACACGACCCCCCGGCCAATACAGAACCACCCACCTGTGGGAAACGGCGCTACACACAATTTTGGTCAA
The DNA here is from genome assembly GCF_011125445.2 of Fundulus heteroclitus. Lineage (NCBI taxonomy): Eukaryota > Metazoa > Chordata > Actinopteri > Cyprinodontiformes > Fundulidae > Fundulus > Fundulus heteroclitus. The sequence continues at coordinate 2,669,999 of NC_046382.1, forward strand.
ATGTTGAGTTCTGGGCCCAGATTTGGTGCGGCTTAGTTGCTAAAGGAGGCCAATCTGACACATGGCCTTTGGTGAGCTTTGGTGACATTAAGTATTGGCACCCTTTTTGACGAACTTCCCAGTACAGGATTTGGACCAAACTGACAGGGTACCATCACAAGGTGATACTGGACACAACCATGTTAGCGGCTAACGGTTAGCATGTTGCTAACCAGAAGTAACTCTAGGAAGGTCTCACCAACTTCTGCTTCACAGAGTTTGTACTTCCTTTAGGGAGAAAGCTTCCTTTAGGGAGAAAGAAATGTGGCCTACATCGCATAAAGCATCTCCAAGCTATGAGGTGTGAAGCTTCAACTGTGTTGAAGCTTCTTCAACACAGTTGACCTCTCCATAATTCAGAGCCATGCACGGCACTGGTCTACTGTACAGTGGGTTAGGTGTTTGGCTGCCAGGCAAGAGGTCACAGGATTGTAACCCGGTGTGGCAATTTCAGAGTATTACATTTTCACCCAATATTTAATTTCCATTTGGCTTTAAAAAACTATTTTTCTATTTAAATTAATACAGTTCACCATTTTTTCATGCCTTTAACATTTTTATTCACATATTTCATTTTTTCATGCTACATTGAAGTATTTAATCGTGTTTTAATAACACCAATTTTCCATGCTGCTTCGATGCGGACCTTCTCCTGTCGGCTGGTTTTGATGAAGACAAATCCTTTTGACTCAGAAGATTTGATTTAAAATCCCCAAGCGATAAAAGCCTACAACCAAGGAACTCGGAAGCTTTGGCTTTGACGGTTATGCGCACCACCAGGCGGGCGCCTTCTTCAATTACTTCAGAAATTGAACGTTTCTAGTTTGTTCTATACTCAATATGGATGCATTTGTTTTTCTTTTTCTCTTTTATTCTGTCATTGTTCTTAATAAAGTATTAAAGAAAAAAGAAGATGCAGGTGTCTAAGTAGGGCTTGGGGTGCTTGGCCTTTGGTTTCTCTTTTTTGTAATTCAAGTTTTTAATGTATTTTGCAACTTTTAAACTTTTAAACATAACATCCATCCATCCATTATCTATGCACACTTAATCCCTCATGGGGTCGTGAGGGGTTGCTGGTGTCTATCTCCAGCGTTCACTGGGTGAGAGGCGGTGTACACCCTGGACATGTCACCAGTATGTCGCAGGGCACGTTTTTATGGGCACTTTTTTGTTAGAATTTTTCACTTTTATCCCTTTCGCTCAGATAGGGTAAAGTGAAATAACCCAAGTTATCACATATGTCCTTTCTTAAATCATTAAACACTTTGTAAAATGAACGTGCCCTATGTCCTCCAACAGGTAACTTACCACACTCCTCCACTGGGTTTGTTTCATTAATAATTTCACTCTTATTGATACAGTATCTTAATTGTAAATACTTCAAGACGTTTCCTTTCCGTTCTAGTCTGTATTTTTGAAGGATTCCCTCTAAACACATTATCCTCCCTCTTCAAAAGAGGACCGCTTCAGATCGTGCTGAGAGGCTGTGACACATCTCTCTCTCCCTGCCTCTTCTACTTATTTACATGCCCAAAGAGACAAGAAGTGAGATATCTCCCTGTTCAGTTAACATGTGTGCTTCAATGATGCTTTGCCAGATTATATTTAAACAACACACACAGTGTTATTCACAAAGATTGCAAATAACAGCGCTCATTATCGTCCCAATGTGCCACAGCGCTGCGCAGTGCGCACCGATGGCAGGACGCTATGTGGAGAAAATTCAGGAAGAAGAAAAAGATAGCAATGAGATTCTCTGTTCACGTGAACCTCTTTAAAATAATAGAAGAAAAATGTAGCCAGGACCCGTGGAAGCAGCCTACCGGGGTTATTGTTTCATTTTCTGAATGCAATCTCAGTCAGAAACAGCGCCACATAATCTCTGCAGAAACTCAGTAGGGAAACCGTTTTAATAGAGAACTTCTGCTATTTGATATTTTCTTTTATTAAACACATTATTTTGTTATAAAAGAAAAGAAAAGGCTGTTTTTTTAAAAGAGGTTTAGCAAAAACTGTTCAGCATCATCACAAGAAAGCAGTAGAGAAACATTTGATTATCCATCCATCCATTTTTCTACACACTTATCCCTGCTGGTGCCTATCTCCAGCTGTCAATGGGTGAGACGCGGTACACCCTGGAGAGGTCGCCAGTCTGTCCAGGGTGTAGTCCTTTGAATATATTTTTCTGGATTTAATAAGAAAATGTTACAGCTGCCGAATCCAAATTGCAACGAAAACACCCTGTTTATCCATCTCCTACCAGTTCATGTGTCAGTGACGGTACTCGTGTCAAATGCAACAGCCTGCATCAAACTCACAAATAACACAAACAGTAAAATTGAGACAGAGAACATTGATTACAACACATTGTTTTTTATGTGTTATATTTTTATTTTGTTTTATTTACTCTGTGAGGAAAAAAGGTAACGTGAGAGCAAAGCTGCTGCTTCTTGTGAGATCTTCTATGGCTTGTTGTTTTTCTCAGGAATGTGAACTTCACCTGAAGTCAATTCCACCAGTTTCTAGATAAATCAAGCTATGAATGGCAGTTTGAAGCTCTTAACGGAAACTGTTGGAAGGTTCCTCCTCTGACCTAAAGCTAAAAATCTTACCACACATACAACAAAGAACCTTATATAAGGAACTATAAAGTCCCAGTAATGGACAGCAAGAATAAAACAGGCTTGTAAAACATGTTATCTTTTTATTTGTGCTATACTCAAGATGGATGTATTTTGTTTTTCTTCTTCTCTTCTTTTCTGTCATTGTTCTTACGTTTTAAAGAAAACAGAAGATGCAGGTGTGTGTGTGTGTGTGTGTGTGCGTGTGTGCGCGTGTGTGTGTGTGTGTGTATGGTAAGATTTTTAGCTTTAGGTCAGAGGAGGAACCTTCCAACAGTTTCCTGGTGAAGATATTCAAACTGACATTCTCAGACTTAGACTTAGATAACTTTATTTGTCATCCTGCATGCACAGAGTGCGTACAGAACAAAATTTTGTTTTCATACGGCTTGGAAAATCACGGTAAAAATGCAGTGGATCTCAATAAATAAATTTCAGTGTCCATTTTGTGTCTTCAGCAGTTCAGAGTTCAACTTTTCTGCAGTTCAACAGTCTGATGGCATATGTGCAAATGTGCAATATGCGGATGTGGTACAGAGACCATTTTGCTTTTTTCGGCTTCAGCAGTTCAGAGTCCCTTTTGGGGCTTCAGCAGTTTCGGCAGTTCAACAGTCTGATGGAAACAGGGAAAAAGCTTTTACAGAACCTGGAGGACCTGCAGCGGATGCTGTGGAACCTCTTCCCAGAAGGCAGCAGGGAGAACAGTCCATGGTGGGGGTGTGAGGGGTCCCTGATGATGTTACGGGCTCGGGACACACGGCGCTGAGATGAGAGTCAGTGCAACAGGCCGGTAGTCGTTGAAACAGGTGACTTGAGGTTTCTTTGGCACCGGAATGATGGAGGCAGACTTAAAGCATGCTGGCACTGTGGCTTGGTCCAGCGAGGTGTTAAAAATGTCTGTGAGGACACCAGCCAGCTGACCTGCACACTCCTTGAGCACCCGCCCAGGGCATAGCTTGATTTATCTAGAAATGGGTGGAACTGACTTCAGGTGAATGCAGTTAAGTTTAGATTCCTGAGAAAAACAACAAGCTAAATTTCACAAGAAACAGCAGCTTTGCTCTCACTTCACCTTTTTTTCTCACAGAGTAAATAAAATGAAACACTAATGGTAACAGATTAAAAAGGATGTGTTTTAATGAATGTTTTCAGTCCTTTTTTCAATTATCTGTTTATGTTTGAGGGTTTTCTCAGAGGATTTTCATTGTTGTCTTTCTATAGTGTAATATGTTTCTGGATGTTGTGTGCATTCTGTGTTGCACCAAAATGTCATCATAGTTACATAATGACAAGAACGACTCTTGATTCTTGAAATCCCAGAAGGAACAAACTAGTCATCTTTGAAGGTCGTTTTTACAACACGTTCACTTCTTCAAGTGTTTGTAAAAGTTGCAATAAACCTTTAGTTGTTCTAATCTGCCTTCCATGAAATCAACATAAAACATGATGAGGCACAATTGGCATCGGTAGAACTGAAACCTTTGTGTCATCTAAACAGGGATACTTTGTTCGGTTCTGATTGTTTTATTCTGGGATGCAGGAAGGAAACATTTAGCTGAATCTCTCCAGGAACACAAGGCAGGAGAACATCTAGAACATGAAATATTTAGCTTTAGAGTAGTGCCACTTCTGTTTAGTTCTGATAGTGGAGGGAAAGAAACAACCCAACAGTGACTTGGTTTAGAACTAACACTGCAGTCCACTCTGAACACCATGCCTACTGTCAGACATGGTGGTGGCAGCATTATGTTCTGCTTCCTTCCACCAGGAACAGGGAAGATGGTCAGAGTTGATAGGAAGATGGTTGGAGCCAAATTCAGGGCAGTCTGGGAATAAAACCTGCTGGAGTCTGCAGAAGACTTGACACTGGGGTGGAGGTTCACCTTCCAGCAGGACAACCACCCTGAAGATAAAGCCACAGCTGCAATGGAACGCTTTAAAACTAAACATATTCATGTGTTAGAATGGCCTAGTCAAAGTCCAGTCCTGAACTCAGTCCACAATCTGTGGCAAGGTCTGAAACCTGTTGTTCACAAATACTCCCCATCTATTCTGACTGAGCTGGAGCTGTTTTGCAAAGAAGAATGGGCAAAAATCCCCAGATGTGGAAAGATGGTAGACAAATCCTAAAAGACTTACAACTGGAGTTGCAGCAAAAAAAAGTGTTTCTAGAAGGCATTCACTCAGGGCAGTTGAATACTTTTACAAATGATTATTTATAAAAAAAGATAATTGTCTTTCTACTTCACAATTGTATACCACTATGTTGGTCTTTCACATAAAATTCCAATAAAATATCATTATGCGTGTGGTATTTAATGTGACAATATATTGAAAATAACATTGCAAGCCCCAGTACGTTGTCATCTTAGAGATTTAATGTGTAATCAGGCTGGTCAGTCCTTACAAAGAAGGAAATAGTTTATTCTTTGATCACTCCTGCACTTCTGAGTTTGTCTTGTCTGGAAACAGGCCAGGAAAGGAATTTATATTTTTGGTCTTCTCACACAAGCACCTTTCAGACAGAGGTTAAATGCTTCCTGTTGGAAATGATGCTCATTGGGTGTGTTCTTATATTTTAAATTTTATTTTGTCTGATGTTGCAGACTGAAGCCCTAATTCCTGAAAAGGAAAAAAAACATCTTTGCTTCATAATGTTACTACAGCAGTTCTGGTGAAAACTCTACATTCTGTCTGATGCTTTTTGATTTCTGGGTGTAACTCATCTTTCATCTGTTTAACTGTTAACACCAGGGCAGACAAAGGAGTGTGCAAGTATCTAACCTGGAAAACTACAGCCACACCTCCAAAATACAGAAGTAAAACTCTGAAAATTCATTCCTAACCACTGGCTTTGGATATATGGCAGTGGGAGGAGCTTTTTCTTTTATCTAGTCTGCAGATATGACCATTTGGTAAACTGAGTACTGAAGGCGTTCCTGATGTTTCAGGGGGAGGAGCTGTGAGGATATAAGGCCTCATCAGAAGTCTGGAACCCACACCAGTCAACAAGACTTCAAGATTTCTTGGGTGACCAATTAACCTTCACCAGGTAATGAAATCCTTAACTAAGGGGCTATGCTTAAGTCCAGATGTAAAACTGTTGTACTGCTTTAAGTTTATTTCTGTTCTTGCTTGCATTTTCATATTTAGTTTTATTTTTGTACATTTATTTATTTACATCCACTGTCTTTCCCCTGTCCCAGGCTGAAGACATGTCCTCACATCAGATGCAGGTGCCTGCCTTGGGTCGGCCTTTCTCTTTAGGCATGCTGTATGATGCTCGCAAAGACCAGCTGGTGACAGGTAACCTGACACATTTCAGATTTATTCAGATCAAGACAGGAAAGTATTTGCACATGTGAGCCTACCTACCCATTCTGGAAAGTTAAAAATTTCCATGACTCAGTTAAAACATAATGAGGTGGTCAGGGAACTGCCTGGTTGTGTCTTGGAGATGCTGTAAAAGTTGATGGTTTGAAACTCAGTTTTCAGTCTGGATCCAAAGACCTTTGAGCACGAATTGCTACTGGTGTAGCATGCTGATACTAAATTCTGGGTCAAATGTAGAGAGAAATTTAGCCTCAGTGGGACTATGAAAATAAATATTTATTATTACAAATAGCTACAGTGTCTGAAACAAATATTAACCCATCTCCATGAATTAAACTTTGTTGTAATTAAATTGAGAACATTTCTGAAGAGCCAAAGGTTCTGGGGATCAATTAGGCTCTGCGTGTGTCTGGTTTGAAAGTAGAACCTCGGAGAGCTTAAAAGTTGTGTTTCTGTCTGCAGTATAATACTGAAAATAAAATATTCCTGTGTGCTTAAAGTAAGTTCCAATGATCATTCTGTGAGGTTAAAACATGTCACAGATGATCGTGTTGCACAAAAAGCATCAGGCCAATGATGAAATCTTTAAAATAAGTTGGCACAAAAGATCTGAAGGACAGACACATGCAGGTGATTGTGTTCAAAAGTGAAGTATGTGGACACAACTGTTTTACAAAAGTAGAGGTTTTAAAGGATATTAACCAGAGTAAAAGCAAAGTGGACAACATTTTCTTTCTTCTGAGTTATGTCAAATAACATCTGTAGGTCACAAGCAGTTGGAAGACACATTTTCTTATGTTTTCATGTATATTGATATGTGAAGGATGGAGAATGGGGATGTAAGAGGATTTTTCTTGTTGCCAAAACTTATCTATTCAATTCAATTTTATTTCTATAGCGCCAAATCATGAAACATGTCATCTCGAGGCACTTTACAAAGTCAAATCAATCATATTATACAGATTGGGTCAGATTATACAGATTGGTCAAAAATTTCCTATATAAGGGAACCAGTTGATTGCATCAAAGTCCCGACAAGCAGCATTCACTCCTGGGGAACCGTAGAGCCACAGGAAGAGTCGTCTGCATTGTACATGGCTTTGCTGCAATCCCTCATACTGAGCAAGCATGAAGCAACAGTGGAAAGAAAAACCACCCATTAGCGGGAAGAAAAACCTCCAGCAGAACCGGGCTCAGTATGAACGGTCATCTGCCTCGGGTGATCTGTCTTCCCTGGATGATGTCACAGTTAACAGAACGTCAGACCAGGTGTACCTACTATGAAGATAAAAGAGAGAGAGCAGAAAGTTAAAAGCTGAAATGACAACTGTCATTTCAATGTAATGCAATGCAAAACTGGAGAACAGTAGAAATCAGTAGAGTGAGCAAATTAGATCCTGATGTCCTCCAGCGGCCTAAGCCTATAGCAGCATAACTATAGAGATAGCTCAGGGTAACATGAGCCACTTTGACTAGAAGCTTTGTCACAAAGGAAAGTTTTAAGATTAGTCTTAAAAGTAGACGGGGTGTCTGCCTCACGGACCAAAAGTGGGAGTTGGTTCCACAGGAGAGGAGCCTGATAGCTAAAGGATCTGCCTCCCATTCTACTTTTAGAGACTCTAGGAACCACCAGCAGACCTGCAGTCTGAGAGCGAAGTGCTCTGTTAGGAACATACGGGGTAATCAGAGCTCTGATATATGATGGAGCTTGATTATTAAGGGCTTTATACGTTACAAGGAGAATTTTAAATTCTATTCTTGATTTAACAGGAAGCCAATGAAGGGAAGCTAAACTTGGAGAAATATGATCCCTCTTGTTGATTTTTATCTCAGCATTTTATTTCCCCATTAATTCCTATGGCAGTTTTGTCTGCAGTTCTTAGGGTATAACATTACCACAGTACATCAGAATCACACCAAAAGCAACAACACAGAGCCCCACATTTTAATATATGCATTGTCGGGGTGCATGCTTCCGTCCGGGCCACATAATTTTTATAAATGGCTATAAGTGAAAAGTAAATGGAACACTGGAAAAAGTTAGAGTGGCTCATGTTACTCTGAGCTACCTCTATAGTTATGCTGCTATAGGCTTTGGCTGCTGGAGAACAGCCTTAAAATGAAATTATGTGAGTTGCTGCTATATGGATAATTTGGTTTGGAATAAAATGAATAAAATGAGCACTTTACAGATCTGCATGGAGAGTTTTTGAGGTGCAGAGAAGCAAATTCAATACTAAAGAAACCTATTATTCACAATTTTAAACTTACATCCTCTAATATAGCCTTGCACAATGTTGGTACGTTCTAGTTACCCTACACCCAACACTTCTCTAGAGGTTACAGTAGGACTGAAATTTATAGTCCAGTCTTTGCTCACTGTAACACATAGTGCGGTCCAATGGGCATTTATTGAGTGTCTGCCTGCAACTTGAAAGTGTTTTCATGGTAACTTTAAATGAATATTAATTTATTAATCTTTTTACAGGTTTCCCTCTGTGGGACAGAGAAACTATCAACAAGCACAACACCAGACAGACTCAGAGAAGCAGTTCCTATCAAATTAGTGTCTCTGACTCCTTTGAATCCAAGTCTTCTCTGCTGGATCTGAATGTATCTGTCAAAGCCAGTTTTTTGGGTGGTCTGGTTGAGGTTGGAGGATCTGCAGCTTATCTCAATGACAAGAAGAAGTTCAAGAACCAGAGCAGAATCACCTTTCAATACAAAGCCACAACTGAATACAAAGAGCTGTCTCTGTCTTCTCTCAAAGTTGAAGGCTCTCAGGTTAGGGATTGTTCTGAGGAATCCTGTGCAACACATGTAGTCACAGGCATCCTTTATGGGGCAAATGCTTTCTTTGTGTTTGACAGTGAGAAGTTAGAATCAAACAGTGTTCAGAACATTGAGGGCACCATGCAAGCTGCGATCAAGAAATTTCCAAAGTTCAGTGTTGAGGGCAAAGTAGGAATAAAGATGAGTGAAGAAGAAAAAGCTGCATCCAGTAAATTCACCTGTAAATTTTATGGTGATTTTATTCTTGACAAGAACCCTGTGACATTTGAAGATGCAGTGATGACCTACGCCAAACTTCCAGGCCTCCTTGGAGAAAATGGAGAAAATGCAGTTCCTCTTAAAGTCTGGCTGACTCCTCTGAAGGACCTGGAGCCATCAGCAGCTGAGCTGAAGGGACAGATTTCCTTTGGTTTACTCAGAAAGGCTCAAATTTATTTGGAAAGTATCAGAAAAATAGAAATGAGATGCAGTGAGGCTCAGCAAGAGAAAGAAGTCATGAGTTTTCCACAGATTCATAAAAAGTTGATTCTTTTTGAAGATCTTTGTAAAGACAACATAGCAATGCTCAGACAGACAATGCAGGAGAAGATTCCTCTCATTCGTGAAGGTAAAGAAGATGAAACATTTTTGGAAAGTCTCCTTGATCAGCAGGAGAATTCTTTGTTTAGTCCCAAAAGTTTAGATAGTTGGTTAGACAATGCAGAGAGAGAAATAAACGTCATTAGGTCTTGTGTGGAGATTATGGAGGGAATCCAGATTGTTCCAGATGAGAACCACCTGGAAAGAGAGGCTCTAGCTGCAGGCGTAGATGAAGCCTTCTGCTTTGTTTTTACCTCTGTGAAAACTGATGACCCCTACCTGGACCAGATGATCAACTATCTGAGTAAAGATAAGACAGAACCTAAACCCTGCGTGACTCCATCCACTAAAGACCAGTGGTTCTTCTCAGATGAAGTTCTAACCAACATGAGAAAAAAGGCCACTGAGTTCATTTCAGCTTCCAAACGACTGAAGGGCAGCAGCAGATTTCGTTTCCTTGTAGCAGCTCTTCCGAATGCAAAATTCACAGGAGCCACCATCTACCAGTATAGAGACGGCCTTCTGAAAACTGAAGACTTCTCACAGCCTAAGTTTCATGATTTGACAGCTCAGCTGGACCGAAGAGATCTTCTATGGTGTAAGGCCATTTTCTATTCAAGAGTGTAGCTATCTGTTAAAAGGTTCTTCATACAAAAGATTGTTTAAAATAGTCTTACATGCATATTAGACAAAAAATCATGTACTTCTGCTGATTAAACATGAGTAAATGTGAAAAGTAAGAGATTACCTCTTTTTCTATCAACCAGACTACTACAATCTGACCTTGGATCCCAAAACATGCGGCAACTGGCTTCTACTAACTGATGAAAACACGAAGGCAACTGATGGAGCCGTATGGCAGCGGTATGACGAACACCCCTGGAGATTTAAAGACCAGAATCAGGTTCTGTGCCAGCAGGGGCTGACAGGATGCTGTTACTTTGAGGTTGAGTTGGGCATTAGACATCCTAATGCGGTTGGGCTAGCTCTTGCATACAAAAGCATACCAAGGAGTGGAAAGAATACACAGGATGCCTTTGGACAGAACAAAGTATCCTGGTCTTTTGGTGTTAAGGATGATACCGTTGAGTCACGCCATCATAATAATCACTGGAAACAACATCTTCCTGCTGAAGGATGCAACAGAGTTGGTGTGTATCTGGATTGGGCCGGTGGCTCTCTGTCATTTTACAATGTCGTCTCTAACAAACTGATTCACATGTACACCTTCAAGGCCAAATTCACTGAGCCACTTTACCCAGGTCTATATGTCTGGAGTTCACCCAACTTTGCTTCCTTTAGACATATTTAGAGATAAACAACAGGGTCAATAATATAGGATTCAGGCAGATGTGGTGTACAAGCAGTTAGCGACTGATTTAGATGGTTTCTGTGCCTTACAGCAGAAGCAAACTCTCAGAATTCTAGTGGGTCAACTTTGTTAAAGTCGGAAGAAACTGATAGAACACTTTAACCATGTTCAGGACATCAAATATGTACCACAGCATCAATTACTAATACTAATCACTGCTCCAGGTAAACAATGATCAGGTATAATGTTGTAAAGTCCTATTGAAGCTCAATATGTGTCTCCTAGGTAAGAGTAAGAGTGAGGAGTGCTTTGCCTCACTAGTGTGTTCAGGACAAGATTTTTTTTTCTTGATTTTGTTTACCTAGTGTTTTCTGTTATATGGTACAGGGATATTTTTTACTTTTGAAGGCTTTTATTAACCACAAAATGGGGTCATGGTTATAGCATTTACAGGGTGTTCCACCATTCCTTAATGTTAACAAGCAGGGGCGGTTCTAGACAGGGGCCAACAGGGGCCCATGCCCCTGTAGAAATGGTCCTGGCCCCTGTTATGGCCCCTGTACTAAAGACATGATATTAAATACACTTCTCATAATTATTTGCAATGGCAAAGACACCATAACTGATTGGTCACTTTGACCAATATTATTATTATTATTTTACCTATACAGTTTTACTCTACTTAAAAATAATTTAAAACTTAAGATGTTTCACGTTTAGCTTTAGCTGTATTGAGCTGTGGGCAAAGTTTTCAACTGCTAGATCAGGGGTCTGAAAACTGCAGTTCCAGAGCCACAAGTGGCTCACTTAATATTATTCCACAGTTAAATATTGCCATTTTATTGTTTTTTTTATATATATATTTTTGTTCTGTGCCCCTGTGAACAAACACTGGCCCCACCTTGGCCCCCCTGGTAAATTTGGTCTAGAACCACCACTGTTAACAAGGATCTAGTTTTTGTGGTGGAGGAAATTAATGTTTGAGTTACTGGTGAAAACAAGTCATGTAATGTGTGTTCAACTAAATCTTTATATTGTTGTGTCCTTCCATTTAAAAACATCTAGGGATGTACTATTTACGAAAAATGTGAAAATGTTTTAACCATTTACTATAGGACATCAGCTATAATTAGTGAAAAATAGAAATACTGGCATACCTTGCAAGAAAATAAACATCTGGTCTGGAGTGATTGATGAAACGCTTTGTCTAATTTAGCAAATTTTCTATGGGTAAAAATCCTTCAACTGTTTGTTTTTAATTATTTTTAAACCATAGCAATGATCATGTGATTTTTTTCTCTTTTTTGACATACTTTTTGTTTTTAAAATAAACACATTGTACATTTCAGGAAACATTGTTTTGTTTTTTGATCATGAACTAGACTCCGAATCATCATTCTTTCTGATAAAGATGTCAGCATAATAGGAATATTTTTATGTTCTAGAGCTAAAAATATGTTCATAACACTACCAACTATTGGAAATCTTCAGCAAAGCTGATTCCTGTGTCAAACTCTGAGTTTCCTTTTTAGTCACCTATGCTGGTGAAGATTCTTAGTCATCCAGGTCATGGTCATTCCAAAAAGAAGTACAAAGCAAAGCAACTGGACTAGTTTCCGTAGTTTAAAGACGTTTCGCTTCCTCTCCAGGAAGCTTTCTCAATTCAAAAAGTCTGGAGTAATGATGAGTACCAAGCTATATACCACTGCCAAACAAAGGCCTTGTAACGGCTTAGATTGCATGCAAATTCAACGGAAACAGGTCTACCCCTTAGTAATGGGCGGTGGTTAAAGCCATTAACCTTCTTCATAAATAAAATTGATGCCATTAAAAATAAATTAATTCATATCCTCCCAAACATGATTACCTCATCCTCCGTAAGTGAGGCAGCGATGGAGGAATCTTTAGAACCTGCGCAGTGTTTGAACTGTTTAGAAGCAGTAGAGCTTTCTGAGCTATCTAAAATTTTAGCTTCATCTAAACCTTCTACCTGTATGTTAGAGCCAATCCCAACCAAGTTGTTTAAGGAGGTATTCCCTCTGATCAGTGGCACTATTTTAGACATGATTAATCTATCCTTAGTAAATGGATATTGTTAAGAAAATATCTTAGTCAAGCAGAGTGGTGTCTGTCTCTCCCTGCTCCAGTATAAGATAAACATAGAGTTTTACGGCAGGTGGGGGAGTGGGCCAGAAGAGTTTCTTTGTTCGAATAGATTACCCCTCCCTCTCTAACCCTCCCTCTCTAACTTAGAGGAGGGCAGACACTGTAGCAAAAAGGAATGTCTTGGTAAAACTTACTTCAGACAGACTTCGCAACCGCGCAGTGAAATCATCTTGATTGGTAATGTAAACTCTGTCTCCATATTTAATTTCTATGAATTAAATATGTATATTAAACTGTTCTACCTCTTGATTAATGTTTCCTCACTTGCGGCCAAATCTGGAAGCGGGGTAAGATGGGTTTTCAATAGACATGTAACAGCAGGCCGGTAAACCCAATCTTTAACATGGTGCCGTGACCCGGATTTTGGCAGTAAGCAGAGGAACTGTTTGAAAATTGGACACAAAAAGAGGACTTTTCTGCAGCACCACAGGTCGACCAAAACAATAGTAAGGAGATTTTTTCTCCGTTGGCAAAATGTTAGATGTGTAGGCTAAATTGAGTGGTGCTGTGGTTTAAGATACTCTCTTCTCAAAATATCAGAGGCTAAACAGTAAAACTAGGTTTGAATGGAATTTATGTTGAAACCGAGAAATGATTGAATGGGATTTCTGTGTATGTCCATGTCAGAAAAACGTAAAATAAGGTAGAAACTTAAAAGAGAATAAAAGCAAAGAAGCCGTGAGTGGTGAGAATGTCGAAAAATACAATAAAAGACAATAAAAAAGATAAAATTACAAAAAATAAAAATAGTCTCTGAGTTGGTCACTCCCCACTCCAGACTGACGAGTCTGGAGATCTTAGAACTGAGATGAAACGTTGTCTCGGAGAAAGGAGACTCTCCACAGAAACGTAGCAGTAGGAACTGCCGAGAATACATAACATCTAAAAGTTCAATTCAATTCAATTTTATTTATATAGCGCCAAATCATGACACATGTCATCTCAAGGCACTTTACAAAGTCAAGTTCAATCAAATTATACAGATTGGGTCAGATTATACAGATTGGTCAAAAATGTCCTATATAAGGAAACCAGTTGATTGCATCAAAGTCCCGACAAGCAGCATTCACTACTGGGGAAGCGTAGAGCCACAGGGAGAGTCGTCTGCATTGCACATGTTCCAGACATGTGCAATGCAGCTTTATGCTGTCGCTTTATGCTTGCTCATACTGAGCAAGCATAAAGCGACAGTGGGAAGAAAAACTCCCCATTAACGGGAAGGAAAACCTCCGGCAGAACCGGGCTCAGTATGAACGGTCATCTGCTTTGACCGACTGGGGGTACAGAAGACAGAGCAGAGACACAACAAGAGAGACAAAAAAGCACAGAAGCACACATTGATCCAGTAATCTGTTCTACATTGGATGGTAGTAGCGGGTGAGCCGTCTTCTCTGGATGATGTCACAATTAACAGAACGCCAGACCAGGTGTACCTACTATGAAGATAAAAGAGAAAGAACAGAAAGTTAAAGCAGAAATGACAACACATAATGCATAATTGAAGAACAGTAGAACTCTATAGAGTGAGAAAATTAGATTCTGATATCCTCCAGTAGCCTAAGCCTATAGCAGTAAAACTATAAAGGTAGCTCAGAGTAACATGAGCCTCTCTAGTTATAAGTTTTGTCAAAAAGGAAAGACAAAACTGTCCTCATGGACCAAAACTGGGAGTTGGTTCCACAGGAGAGGAGCCTGATAGCTAAAGGATCTGCCTCCCATTCTACTTTTAGAGACTCTAGGAACCACCAGCAGACCTGCAGTCTGAGAGCGAAGTGCTCTGTTAGGAACATACGGGGTAATCAGAGCTCTGATGTATGATGGAGCTTGATTATTAAGGGCTTTATACGTTAGAAGAAGAATTTTAAATTCTATTCTTGATTTAACAGGAAGCCAATGAAGGGAAGCTAAAATTGGAGAAATATGATCCCGCTTGTTGATTTTCATCAGAACTCTTGCTGCAGCATTTTGGATCAGCTGAAGGCTTTGAACTGCATTTTGTGGACTTCCTGATGGTAAAGAATTACAATAGTCCAGCTTTGAAGTAACAAATGCATGGACCAGTTTTTCAGCATCACTCCTGGACAGAATGTGTCTAATTTTGGCGATATTCCGGAGGTGAAAAAAGGAAACTCTGGTAACCTGTTTAATATGGGATTTAAATTACATGTCTTGGTCAAAAATATCACCAAGATTTTTTACTTTATTACCAGAGGCCAAGTTAATGCCACCCAGATTAACTGGTTGGTTAAGAAGTTTATTTTTTGAGGACTCTGGCCCAAAGATTACAACTTCGGTCTTGTCAGAATTTAGATGCAGGAAATTTAAAGTCATCCAGCTTTTGATGTCATCAAGACATGACTGCAGTCGAAGTAATTGATTGGATTCATCAGGATTTATGGATAAATATAGCTGAGTATCATCAGCATAACAGTGGAAATTAATCCCATGCTGTCTGATAATTTTGCCGATCGGAAGCATATATGTAGTAAAGAGAATTGGTCCAAGGACTGAACCCTGTGGTACTCCACAGGTGACCCTAGAGTTTGAGGAAGATTTATTATTAACATGAACAAACTGGAATCTGTCCAACAGATAAGATTTAAACCAGCCTAATGCTTTCCCCTTAATCCCTACAGTATGTTCAAGTCTTTGTAGGAGAATATTGTGATCAACTGTATCAAATGCAGCACTGAGATCTAACAGGACAAGTATAGACTCAAGTCCATTATCTGAGGCCATGAGAATATCATTAGTGACCTTCACCAGAGCTTTTTCAGTGCTATGATGAGCTCTGAAGCCTGACTGAAACTCCTCAATTAGGTCATTGCTTTGTAAATGTTCACAAAGTTGATTAGCAACTACTTTCTCAAGAATTTTAGATAAGGAAAGAAGATTAGATATAGGTCTGTAGTTTACAAACTCATCTTGATCAAGAGAAGGTTTCTTAAGTAAATGTTTAATAACAGCTACTTTAAAAACCTGTGGTACATATCCATTTACTAAGGATAGATTAATCATGTCTAAAATAGGACCACTGATCAGAGGGAATACCTCCTTAAACAACTTGGTTGGGATTGGGTCTAACATACAGGTAGAAGGTTTAGATGAAGCTAAAATTTTAGATAGCTCAGAAAGCTCTACTGCTTCTAAACAGTTCAAACACTGCGCAGGTTCTAAAGATTCCTCCAATGCTGCCTCACTTACTGAGGACGAGGGAATCATGTTTGAGAGGATGCCAATTATTTTATTTTTAATGGCATCAATTTTATTTATGAAGAATCCCATAAAATCGTTACTACTAAGAGCTAAGGGAATGGATGGCTCAACAGAGCTGTGGCTCTGGGTAAGTTTGGCAACTGTACTAAAGAGAAATCTAGGATTATTTTTATTCTCTTCAATTAATGATGAAAAATATGCTGCTCTAACTCTGCGAAGGGTCTTGTTACACGACAATAGACTGTCCCTCCAGATTAAGTAGGATTCCTCTTGGTGTGCAGAGCGGCATTTTCTCTCCAATTTCCTAACATTGTGCTTCAAGGAACGCAGCTCTGAATTAAACCAGGGAGCCAGCTTCCTGTGAATAATCACCTTCTTTTTCAAGGGAGCTACATTGTCTAATGCAGAACGCAATGAGGAAGTCACATTGTTAGCAAAGGTATCGATTTGTGAATGGGAAGAAACAGCATTGCTGCCATCTACAGGGCATTTCTGCAATACTGAGGATATTAAAAAGGGGACAGACTCTTTAAGTTTTGATACAGCATTATCCGATAAAGATCTACTATAATGGAAACCCTCTTTTGGGGGTGGAGAACTCAGTTAGATTAAACTCA